>NW_006922469.1:514594-526408 GCF_000298275.1 Orycteropus afer afer
GGCTGGCGCGGGATCAGGCAGTGTTTCGTTCTGCTGTGCATGGGGTTGCTATGAGTTGGAAACGACTCGACGGCACTTAACAACAACAACAACAACATTGCTTTACTTCTTTGAGCATGGAGCAAATTTGCTTTATTTTTAGGAATAAACAGAACTATTTATTTGGTTGATTTTTTAAGTAACATATAGACAATTATGTACATAAAAGTGATCAAGAGATCTTGTTCCAGATACAGAACTTGTTTTCCACCTTCTCTGTATCTAGTCTAAAAATATAATCTTTTCTGATATGCTACATGGTTTTCTTTGTGCTTTCATTTAAATTCTAGGCATAAAGTCTTTTCAGTAAACTTGCTATAACTGCAATTTTAGGTGTAAAATATTAATGCAACTGAAAATGAAACACATATTGTTTATTAATAAACCTACATGTGTAGGCAACATTTGCATAAAATGATTTAAAATCAAGAACTGTCATCTAATTGGTATTCTTAATGAACAATAAAAACTTTGCTGGAGTCAAAAAAGGTATGTATGTGGAGGGCTGTGTGGCTACAAAAGCTATGTAAATATATGTATGAAATCCTAATATCTCTCAATAATGCATATTCAGTTGTTTTAATGGAAATGTATATCCAACCTTTAGATCTCAGCCATAAGTGAGTGTGGTTTGCATGTGTGGACATGCCAAAGGCAGCTTGCCCATGCCTTTCTTTTTCTATCATTCTCTCTCTTGCTTCTTTTCTCTAAAAACTTGGGAGTTTGAAAGTGGTGGTGAATTGATTTCTAACTCCTGAATGAGGGATCCAGGAAGAAGAGACCAGGACATAATCTCTGAGAACAAAATAGTTTTATTCACCTCCTTAATTTTCTTTTTCTTTTTGATAAGGAGCCACCAATTCAGTGCTGATTCATAAGATCCCTACGAATAATGGAACAAAACAGTGCCTGGCCCGGTGACATTCTCACAATCTCTGCTATGCTGAACCCATCATCACAGCCACTGTGTCAATCCATCTTGTTGAGGATCTTCCTCTTTTTCACAAGCCACCACTGGTTGACAAACTGACAGAAAGGTATCGGTTCTTGATAATAACACATATTAATTGAAAAGTCACAGAGAAGGTGAGAAAGTGAGAAGGTGAGAGGTGAAAAGTGAGGTGCAATGGTTGCTCTAACTCCTTGGAATATGTACCATGTAATCCTTCCTGATAGAACAGTTCAAGATATACTCATTGCAAAACACCATAGTGTTTGCTGTGGGACTTAACAAGGAACTTTGGTCCTTGTTTTCCTTGGCAAAAATAATTTATGCAGAAAACCATGTTAAGCAGTAAGCAAAGCAAAGTTTATTGATACTTTCTTACAGACAAGAATAGGCATCCACTACAAGTGGCTGGGACCCCCAAGAGGCTTAATGTCTCTCCTTTTGTTCTATTTTGCTTGCTCGTGCTTTTCCGAGATTTCCCCTTGGTCCTCCTTTCGTTGTGGGAAATTTCTCCTGACTGACACTTAGGGACTAGATAACTTTTTGTGTTACAGCTCATGCTCCTTCCCAGAATACCCTTGGTTTTCCCCGGGGGGTGGGGGTGGCGGGTTGTCAAAACCACAATGCTAATTCATTTTAATGGTATTATGATGAATCTTAAGGTTAACAGACAGCGTGCTTTTTATCTAGTGCACATGCATTGTGGCTTGGAATTCCCCTTATCTCTGGTGGTTTAGCCCATGTTTAGCTTCTCTCACTCCAATTGGTTGGGGCTATAATTGGTTAGGAGCTCTGGTAGCAGTAGTGCCTAAGGCACTTGACTGCTAACCAGAAGGTTGGCGGTTCAAACCTACCAGCCACTCCTTGGAAGGAAGATGGGGCAATCTACTTCCGTAGTGATACTGTCTTGGAAACCCAAGGAGGGGTCGCTATGAGTCGGGTCCGACTCCACAGCACATAACAACAACATAATTGGTTAGGCCTTGGTTAGGACTCTTTCTTCTGCACCTACTCTTTCTGTGGCCATTTCCCCTACACCTGTTCTTCCTAATTACCTAAAAATACCAAAACTGCAAGGTACTCACATGAAGTCTCAAATATTTAAATATACAAGAGGCCATTAGAAAAAAGAGGCCAGTTACTAAAAGTGATTTCTTTTTACACATCATATCCTTTGAATCAAAATGAACACATATTAGCACATGAAATGGAGTCTTTACTATTTATAAGAAGAAGCAGATAGCATGCAGCAGTCAAGTGGTCCACTCTGGATTAAACGCTTTCTTGGGAAAGATAGAAAACTCTGCGTGCACTGCTATACGCTCTAGACAAGGGACAGTTACATGATATATCTGTCCCCTCTAGCTTCTGAAAGCTATCCCATTGGAGAGAGAGAGAGAAGTGTTTCACACTTGTCTTCACATGATATTACAGGTGAAGGTCACACATGAAAAAGGAGCATACCTTCTAACAGTTTTTTGAAATTGAATTGTGGTGTTTGTGAAGAATATTGAATGTGCAGGGTACTGCTGAAGAATGAACAGGTCTGTCTTGGTGGAAGTACAGCTTGAATGCTCCCTTAAAGGAAGAATGACCAGTCTTCATTTGACTTTGGTCAAGTCCCTGGAGAAGAATATCATGCTTTGTAAAGTACAAGGTCAGCAAAAAAGGGAAAGACCCCAACAAGATGGCTTGATAGAGTGTTTGCAATGACGGGCTCAGGTACAGAAAAGTATTGTCAGGATGGCATGACCAGGCAGTGTATCCTTCTGTTGTACACAGGGTCTCTATGAGTCAGAACTGACTGATGGCAACTAACAACCTTCCTCCAATCCCTCTTATCAGGTAGTCTTAATTAGCTGGGCTGAGAAATTTTGTTTAAGTGCTTCTCACTAATACCATAGCTGAAAATCCCTCCTTTGGCCATTTTCATACTCCTAAACCTACACCCCTTCCTGAGCACAGGAGGAGAGAGGGTGGTCAGACATCTTGGCACCTAGGCTGGGATTGTATTTCATTAATCCTGCTGACATTTAGACAAACTTTAGGCTTTTTTTTTTTTTTTTTTAGGGGGGGCGGGGATGGGGTATGCTTCATTCTGAAGCCTAAAGATACAGTGGGACGAAGCTGAAAGACATGGCTGCCAGACTTGTCTGAAGGACTGCCTCCTCATGCACATTGTTGTTGTTGTTATTTGCCATTGAGTCGGCCCCGACTCATAGTGACCCCTCCTTGGGTTTCCGAGGCAGTATCACTATGGAAGTAGGATTGCCCAACCTTCCTTCTGAGGAGTGGCTGGTGGGTTTGAACCGCCAGCCTTCTGGTTAGCAGTCAAGTGCCTTAGGTACTATGCTACCAGAGTTCCTCCTCATGCACATAGGTGATGTTATTAAACAATGACAGTCAATACCTTTTGAGTTTTTACTATGTAATAAGCATATTGCATGCATTATGTCATTTAATCATTACATCATAATTATCAAGAAGATGCTATTATTATCCACATTTTATAATCAGGGAAACTGAATTTCTGGAGAATGAAGTAATTTGTTCACGGTTATTCAGGAGATGGCAATGCAAATCTTGAATCTTGCTTATTTTATTCTTCAGACCATTTTATTTGCTTTACTAATCTGCCTCTCTAATGCAGGTAGAAATGTACAGGGGTAATAATGGCATATTTATGTCTTGTTTTCCAATTTTAATATATGACTTAGGTTGTTAATTTGCATTTAAGTAATTCTTCTGTCATTGTATAAAACTTGAGAATGTCAGCAAGTATATTGCAACTGCTTTGGTAACCTAAATAATACTGAAACGTACCACATCCATAAGGTTTTCAATGAATTAACTGGCTAATGTTAGTAATATGCCTTACGCATAAATAATGAGTACTAGAGTCATAGTTTCTAACTGCTTACATAAAACAGTTTCAAACAACTCAATATTTAACAGAAGAAAAGACGGAAGTATTTGAGTTTCAATGAGTAGCAATTTATTTCATTTATATTCTGCATGTGTTCACATTAAATAAGAGTTAATTAGGTATTACTGAGGATGTGGGAAGATAAGCCTTTGAGAAAACTACGACAAATAAAAGTGTCTTGCAGCAACTATATCTTTTTATTTCCCCAACTTAAGAGTGATAAACTGGAACAGTTTATATATGAGGGAATTCATTAATAATATGAAATCATTGAAAGAAATGGAAACACATAGTAGGGAAAGTTTTTAGATGGTCTAAAATAGTACTGCTAGTAGTAATAGCAATGTCAGAACTTGCTAACTGCAAGGTGTAGGAGGATAAGGAAAATCAAGTTCAAAACTGATTCTCATAAGGTGAAAGTCAGTCAAATCTCCATTCTCCAAACGTTTTACCAATTCTTACACTAGCCATTCCTCTCACGGCATTTCCTAATTCTGTTCTGTGTTAGATCCACTTCAATGTCCAAACCAGAACTCACAGTCCACATTTACATTTAAGTGGTATATTAAGGATTAGGGTGCAACTTGGGATCAGGATCAACAGACTACAATTCAGGATCAGGATCAGGAAAAATCCAGGTGAAGTCTCCCTTCTTCAGTGCAGCGTGTCTCTCTTAGCTTCTTTCAACCATGCAGGCTTGTATTAGAAGGCTTAGGATAGGCGTCTTATCCCCTCCCCAAGGACCGGCCTCATTTCCACCTCTGCAATACAGGGTCCTCTAGGTCCCCTCAGGACAGGCTCCTCTTGGCCCTGCCATCTTCCCTGCCTGTCAACACCAGCTCTGCCACTGGGACCCTTCTGGGCCTAGGGTGTCTTCAATGTTACAGCCCTTTACTTTTGTTAAACTCTATTAGGAGGTCCTGGCCTCCTCCCACCACACACACACACACACTTCTCCTTTCTTCCTTCTGCTTCTCTTCCTGCTTCTTTCTGTTTGAAAAACCTCTGTGAGGCTGGCTCCTTATATACTAAACTCCTTGCCAATTTGAAAGCATGGCCTCTCCCAGTAGGGACCACAAAGTGATCAATCTCCTTTACGTAGGCCACAGACATTTAATTTTCACAGTAGACTATAGTCACCTCATTTTTGTAATCCATAATCACTTCATTTGCATGAGTATATTGACCAGTCCTTTCAAGGTGAATACCAATCACAAGGCAGGCTTGAGTCCCCAGGCTAGACAAAAGGTTGAGTTGTTTACAACTTGACTAGGAAATGTCAATCAACCTGGACAAAAGTAAAAAACCCTCTGGGGTGGAAAACTAGGGCAAAAGTATTCCATAGGGCTTAGAGGAAAAAAAAAAATTCACAAGCTGTTTTTCTAAAGAATGGAAGCAAAAGACCACATAAAAGAACACATTTTACCACAGATGGATGTTATATGTCTTTTTTTATTCTTTTTTTATAAAATTATTTGACAAGATATACTTATAAATTTGCTGGATGCTTTTCATTATTGTACTGCTGTATACTTGACTACTAACTAGAAGGCTGGCAGTTCAAATCCACCAGCCACTCCTTGGAAGGAAGGTTGGGCAATCTACTTCCATAGAGATACTGCCTCGGAAACCCCAGGAGGGGTCACTATGAGTTAGGGATGACTCAATGACACATAACAACAAGAGCAACAACAACATATACTTGTAAACAGTAATTTAAAAATAATTGCAATTGACAGATAATTTCTCGTCAATGGCAAAAAGCTTTCCATACACACACCTTCAAAGATAAATGTCAGGCAACCACACAATGCTCCCTTGTTGCTTAAGTCTCCATTTCTACATATTAGACATATATGTATTCTCCTCCCTTAACACCACAAATTCAAATGGTTTTTAACATATTCGCTACAACTATACTTCTTGGGATATTTCTTTCCCCAAAATTACCTGGAGATAAATCACTGTCTTCACCTTTTTTTTCCTTGTTAAGACTTTGATATTAATTATAATGATCAGCAATATAGCCATATAGCAAACAGGGTGAAATTAAAGAGATTCCTGAAGTGTCTTAAAGTTATGGACTTTAAGATTTCTGCTTTTTAGCAGACATCAAGCTCAATTGGCATTACATACTACACAAAAACCTTGATCCATATCCTACTCTGGTGAGTAGCGATTGGGATCTTGAAAGCTTGTAAGCAGTCATCTAGGTGCAATGATGAGTCTCTCCTTGTCCAGAGCAAAGAAGAATAAAGAAAAAAAAAGAAACCGGAAACAATTAGCCCAAGAGATTGGTATACCATAAGATCCTCAGGGTATAACACTAGGAGACCAGAAGAACTAGATGGTGCCCAGCTACTACTGTTAACCACTCAGAAGGGGATCTACATGGGAGGTCCTGGATAGAGCAGGAGAACAATGTGAAACAAAACTCAGAATTATTAAAGGAAAAAAAAAAAAAGGACCAGGTTTGTTGGTCTGATGAGGCCTGGTGGAGCCCCTGAGAATATGGCCCCTAGCTGCCTTTCAGGTCTGGAATTGAACTCACTCCTTTGGCTTCCACCAAACAAAAGACAGATATATGAGCTGAACATTTACACTATGTGGAGACACTCCTTGGAGAGATCGATCATGGGAGAATAGAAGGGCTGTGTATGCACAGGGAGACACATCTCAGGGTAGGAATGCATGAGAGGGAAGGACACAGGGAAGAGATGGCTATGGGGAGGAAGTAGAAAGATAGCTGTTGACCATGGGACATTACAGTCAATGTCATGAGACAAAGTGTATGTGAACTGCTGTATAGAAGATAAATTTGCTCTGTAAACTTTCACCCAAATCACAATAAAGTTTATCTATCTATCTATCTATCTATATATATAGATAGATAGATAGATATATTTATGCTTTTTGTTGCTAACTTACTTTCTTAGATGCTAACAAGAAATTCAAATATCTATTTATTTTCCTTTTTCATTTTAGAGGAACTAAGTATTTCATATCTCTGCATCTACATTTTTTCTTCAGTATTATCAAGCAGTAGCCCTGGAATCACTCTTTTATTTTCTAACAAGCTTTGATTCAAACAAAGCAGAATTCATTTTATATTTCACAAGGTCCTTTAGAGGACAAAATAAGCTAGGGAGGGACTGAGAGGAGGAGGAGGTGTCATAGCTTTAGTCTACACTCTGTCCATATGTGGCATTCAGACATGTCTCTATATGTCTGGCAGCCTGCTCCAGAGTCTATTGTAATAAAGCCCTGAGGAGCATCCTGGGAGAGAGCTCATCATAAAGGAAGAGTCAGGCAGTCAAGCTTGGCTTAGTAAAAAAGCTTTCATTATCAGCCAAGAGAAACAATTCTGAGTGCAGCATGATGTTCATCACTCATATTTGTCTTTGAGCCTAACCACCCATGAACTTCTTTCTGAGTCCTATTAGGAAAAGAGAGCTAAGAGTAAAAAAAAAAGGAATGAGCTGCTTTTCAATTAACACTCTTGAAGATACACTGGAATCAACTACTTTCATACTTGTCTGTGAATGTTAGAATAAAGGTTTGCCTCCTCTTATGTAGATGGCATAGTTTAGATTCTATGGCAAAATTAGTCCAGAGAACACTGTGAACTAGACCACCTCAAACACTGGGCCACTAACAATAGTAGGACCAAACTGGAGACAGTATTATTCAGAAGCAATGGTTTATTTTTGTGATCCAGGCAGCGTACTTCTCCAGAAAGTGCTAGTGTGGAAAAAGATGACAGTGTTTTTCAGCCAACAGGATGACTATGATGAACAACATGGCTATGATCCTTCGATGGGAGCTCTGGTAGCATAGTGGCTAAGGCGCTTGACTGCTAACCAGAAGGCTGGCGGTTCAAATCCACCAGCCACTCCTTGGAAGGAAGATGGGGCAATCTACTTCCATAGTGATACTGCCTCAGAAACCCAAGGAGGGGTCGCTATGAATCAGGTCTGACTCGATGGCAAACAACAACAACATGATGCTGGAAACTATGCATTTCAAATACAACCTAGGTCACCCGTGTTGAGTAGGTTTCAGTAGAGATTTAAGACTAAGACAAACAATGAAGTAAAAAGTGATAATTTGCTCCTGAAAATTATCCAATAAAAGCTTTATAGACTGAATGCTGACTGATGACATATAACAACACCACCAACTCCTTAAAAGGGAAGATAGCAATACTTTTCCTTGCTTACTTTGGACACATCATTGTTCTTGTTATTCTTTGGTGTCATCAAGTAGGCTCCAAGTCATAGTGCCTCTATGTATACCACAATGAAACACTACTTGGTTATGCCCCATCCTCTCAATGTTTGCTATGTTGGAGCCCATTGTTGCAGCCAATGAATCTGTCTAATTCACTGACCCTTTACCAAGCATGATATCTTTCTCTAGAGGTTGATCACTTGTGACAACATGACCTGCTATGGGAGACAGATTGACATTATAGATTTTTGGCAATGTAGTGTGGTCCTTCCTCAAAGGGACCAGGGTTTCCCTTCATTCAAAGGGTTGTGGATCTGTAAACTGACTCAAGTCTGGGAATTAATTGAGAGACCGTGACTCTATATTCTGGCGATTCAATCTAGGCTACTGTTCATGTGACCTAGAATTCTTCTGTCTATACAGATCAAGTAAATATTTAGTAGGTTTGCCATGTATTTCACTACTAGGAACACCATGCACAAATAGCCAATGCCATAATTCCACATGAGTCAGACTATTCTGATTACTCTCCCAACTCTGTTGTCCATTATGGTCTCCACACCAGTACCATTACCTTCCCTCTCCCAGTCTGCACCTATGGCCCCATGGGGAGTTCCTTATGATCAGTTAACTGAGAAAGAGAAAACTCATGCCTGGTTTACAGATGGTTCTGCACAATATGCAGGCACCACTTGAAAGTGAACAGCAGCAGCACTGCAGCCCCTTTCTGGGACTTCCTTAAAGGACAGTGGTGAGGGGAAATCCTCCGAATAGGCAGAACTTTGAGCCATGCATGTGGCTGTTCACTTTGCATGAAATAAGAATTGGCCAGGTAAATGATTATATACGATACATGGGCTATAGCTAATGGCTTGGCTGGATGGTCTGGGACCTAGAAGGAGCATGATTGGAAGATTGGTGATAAGGATATATGGGCAAGAGGTATGTGGATAGATCTCTGTGAATGGGCCAAAGGAGTAAAAATATCTGTATCTCATATGAATTCCCACCAAAAGGGGACCTCAGCAGAGGAAGACTTTAACAATCAGGTGGATAGGATGACACGTTCAGTGGAAACCAGCCATCCGTTTTCCTCAGCTACTCCTGTCATTGCTCAATAGGCTCATGAACAAAGTGGACATGGTGGCAGGGATGGAGGTTATGCATGGGCTCAGCAACATGGATTCTTACTTACCAAGGCTGATTTGGCTACCATCACTGCTGAGTGCCTAATATGCCAGCAGCAGAGACCAACACTCAGTCTGCAATATGAAACCATTCTTTGTGGCGATCAGCCAGCAACGTGGTGGCAGGTTGATTACACTGGACCACTTCCATCATGGAAAGGACAGTGTTTTGTTCTTACTGGAATAAGTACTTATTCTGGATATGTATTTGCCTTCCCTGCACGCAGTACTTTGGCCAAAACTACCCTCTGTGGACTTACAGAATGCCTATCCACCATCATGGTATCCCACAAAGCATTGCTTCAGACAAAGGGACTCACTTCACAGCAAATAAAGTGTGGCAATGAGTCTATGCTCATGGAATTCACTGGTCTTACCATGTTCCCCATCATCCTGAAGCAGCTGGCTTGATAGAATGATGGAATGGCCTACTGAAAACACAATTACGACACCAGCTAGGTCAAAATACCTTGAAGGGTTGGGACAATGTTCTCCAGGAGGCTGTATATGCTCCAAACCAGTGTCCAATATATGATTCTATTTCTCCAACAGCCAGAATTCATGGGTCCAGAAATCAATGGGTGGAAATGGGAGTGGTACCACTCACTATTACCCCGAGTGACTCATTCAAATTTTTTTTTCTTCCTGTCCCTGCTACCCTATACTCTGCAGGTATGGAGATCTTAGTCTCAAAGGGAAGAACACTCCCACCAGGAGACACAATACTGATTGCATTGAACTGGAAATTAAGAATGCCACCCAGCCATTTTGGCTTCCTTATGCCTCTGGATCAACAGAGAAAGAAAGACATTACTGTACTGTCTGGTGTGATAGTTCCTGACTACCAAGGGGAAATTGGATTGACATTACATAACAGAGGTAAAGAAGAATATATCTGCAATACAGGAGATTCTTTAGGATGTCTCTTAGTACCATGCCCTGTGATTAAAGTCAATGGAAAATTACAACAACCCAATTCTGATATGACTGCTAATGACCCAGACCCTTCAGGAATGAAGGTTTGGGTCACCCCACCAGACAAAGAACCATGACCAGCTGAGGTGTTTGCTGAAGGCAAAGGAAATGCAGAATGGGTGGGGGAAGAAGGTAGTTCTGAATATCAGCTACAACCATGTGACCAGTTGCAGAAATGAGGATTGTTGATTGTTATATTTTGTCATTGTATATGTGCATCAAAGAATTTTGTTTCCTTCTGTTATAAACCATGAAATGTAAAGAAGGTTTATGTGTTTTGGTTGTACATGTGTTAGCGTATCATGTCATGTGCAAATGTGACTTTATAATTGTCCTTATTTAGAGATTATATATATGGTTAAGGATATGTGTATAACTGCCAAGTTGACAAGAGGTGGACTGTGATAGTTGGAGCCATGTGTCAACTTGGCTGGACTACGATTCTGTGTGGTTTAAGCAGTTGTAATGTGGTTATTTCCATGATGGGATCAGATGAATATGTTTTGAGCAGCCAATCCTTTGAGAGGGAGTTTACTTAGGGGTGTGGCCTGCTTCTAGTATATTTATGGACATTCTGGGAAAAGAGACATTCTTCTGCGCATCAGGATTCTGTTGTGCTGCCTACACCTGTCCATGAGCAAACAAACCACCATTTGGCCTGGAGATCTTGGATTCATAATTCATTAGAGTCAGCAGCTAGTATACTATTTGCCAGCCTTGAGCTCCTCTGCCCCTGCAGCTGCATGAGTAGGGAAAAGCCTCCAGCTTCATGTTTGATCCAAGAACTTTGGACTTGCCAGCTTCTATAAATGTGAGTCATTATCCTAATATAATTTTTTCTTTCTCTCTATATATAAGCTTTACTGGTTTTGTTTCTCTAGAGAACCCAGTCTAACACACCTGTCAATATACTGCTGCAAACATTTTTTCAGTTATCTTCAACAAAATTTTACTTATGTGTGATGTTAATTATATTGTTCAATAATTTCTACATTTTGTTGCATCAGGTTTTTTTTTTTTTTTTTTGGAATGAGAATGAATATGAACCCCTTTCAATAGGTTGGCTAGGTACCTGTCTTCCAAATTTCCTGGCATAGATGAGTAAGTACCACCAGAGATGTATTTGCTCATTGAAACATGTCAATGGATGTTCTGTCAGTTTCTGGGGCTTTTTATATTCTCCCCAATTCTTTCAATGCAGCTTGGATTTGTTCCTTCAATACCATTGACTCTTGATTTATGCTATGTCCTGAAATGAATGAATGGTGAGTAATTCTTTTTGGTGTGGTGACTCTATGTATTCTTTCTATCTTCTTTTGATGCTTCCTGCATTGTTCAATGTTTTCCCCATAAAATCTTTGAATATTGCAACTCAAGGCTTGAATTTTTTTTTTTTTTTTTCACTTCCTTTAGCTTGAGAAATTCTGAGTGTGTTCTTTCCTTTTGGTTTTCTAACTCCAGGTCTTTGAATATTTCATTATAATACAATATCTTGTCTTCTTCTTTTT
>NW_006922469.1:552212-559095 GCF_000298275.1 Orycteropus afer afer
GTGGCTGCGATGATGGGATCAAGTATAGCAGGGATTGTGGGGCTGGCCTGGGATTGGGCAGTGTTCCGTTCTGCTGTGCATGGGGTCGCTATGAGTCGCAAACGACTCGACGGCACTTAACAACAACAACAACATATTATTCAACTCACTCTTAATAATAAACTGTGAATTAAAGCTGGTATTACACTACCTATTTTCCAATACAGAAATAAAGGCTCTGCTAGTTTAAAAATATTGTCTAATTAGCAGCAGGGACTCCTGAGTCATAGCTCACTGTTTTTTTCTACTACACAAGATTAACTCCCTGCATACCTATAGATATCCTGTATGCTTGCATCACTATTATCTATGAGTTCTGGTAAATATTGTCTTAGAGCACTATGAATAAATTAAATTCTGAAGGTTCAAATCATTTTTGATTTATCTACAACTTTAAAATGGGTTACCAAACAGAAAATAAAATGTTGTAAGGGACATATATGTATAGAATATCCACCATCCAGAGACTCAAATATCTAAAATGTAGTAAGTGAAAATCTTTAGTCTTGGGGTATCAAAGTTGGTATAAAGAGATGTATAACATTTCACTATGTGCCAAAGATGTGTCATTGAAACCTTATAGCTCAAACTGATCAGTTTGTTAAGCAATTATGATAAATGGAGGGGTTTATCTTGGCTTGTTGTGAAAAACTATGCAACATTCAACAAAACAGCAGCAATCCATGAAAGAACTTCTGTGAAATATACAAAAGTAGGTTGGATGGTGTGAGGTGCACTGAGTGATCTTCCCATTTCCAAACACAAGTTAAATATCATCCTCCTCCATGAAGGTAAAGGGTAGAAAATGTTCCTGCAATATACTATGTATATTCAGCATTATTGTCCAACCAAATCACTCAAGTTTCTATATGCTTGACTAGCTCTAGGGACATAACAGACTCCAAAGAATTTATACCTCACTTATTTTGAACTTTAGACATACATGACCGCAAATACAAACATGCAAATCCAAATACAGTTTAATGCATAAACTGTAAGATACGGGTGTTTTTATTTTCATGTGTTTTTTTTTTCCAGTTGTTATTTTGCATGCTAGAAGAAACCCAGCCATGTCATATAAATAAAGCTAGTAGTTATTTTCTTTTTTCTTTTTGTGGTTGGAATATTTCAAAGATAATTTATGTGAATTAGCAAATGTTTTGAGGCTAAGCAACCCTGCAGAGTGACTGAGATGTTATCAAAGCTGTTTTCTGTTTATTTGCTTTGCTATTTTCATATGCACTTTCTTGGAGGAGGAAATTTTATACCAATATATTTGTCAAATTTAGACTTTGTTCACAGAATTGTAAGTGAAAATGAAAGTCAATATATTTAATCATGTCCTTGGCCTTTATGATTTTTAAATTGGTAAAAATTTACTGGAGATGGGGGGGGTGTTGTATAGCTGAATTCATTAACGCTAAAGATAGTATTTAAGCAGAAAGTGCCATTGTTCCAAATCATTGTAAATAAATTATATTTATGTGCTTTTGGCCAAATCACACCTCAAAATCTACCTATCTTTTTCCCTATGGAGGGGTCGCTATGAGTCGGGGTCTACTCGATGGCAAATAACAACAACAACAGCATACATGCATACATATACACACATGTACTCAGTTAGAAATTATATTCAGTGATATGTAATAGAAAAAGTAATAGTGGTATTGAAAGATTTAGCATAGTGGCAGGATACAAGTCCAGCATACAAAATTCAGTTGGATACCTCTACACCAGCAAAGAGGTCTCTGAAAATGAAATAAGGAAATCAATACCATTTACAATAGCTACCCCCCCAAAAAAAAAAAAAAAAAAAAATACTTGGGAATAAATCTTACTAGGGATACAAAAGACCTATACAAAGAAAAGTACAAAATACTACTTCAAAAAACTATAAGAGAACTACATAAATGGAGAAACATACGATGCTCGTGGATAGGAAGATTGACCACTGTGAAAATAATACTAACATTGTGAAAGTAATACACACTACAACTGTGTTAGACTGGGTTTCCTAGAGAAACAAAACCAGTAAAGCTTATGTATAGAGAGAGAAAGAGAAATCTATCTTTGGAAAATGGCTCACACACTTATAGAAGCTGGCAAGTCCCAAGTTCTTGGATCAAACGTCAAGCTGGAGGCTTTTCCCAACTCACGCGGCTGCAGGGGCTGATGAGCTCAAGGTTAGCTCACAATATACTGGCTGTTGACTCTAGTAAATGACAAATCTAAGATTTCCAGGCCGAATGGTGTAATGTTCGCTCACAGAGTTGTAGGCAGAATTCCGATCCACAGAAGAGTGTCTCTTTTCCCAGGATATCCATAAATATACTGGAACCAAGCTATATTCCTAGTGAAACTCCTTTTCAACAGATTGGCTGCTCAAAACATATACATCTGATCCCATCACTGGAACAACTGACATCAAAATTGCTTAAACTACACAGAATTGTGGTCCAGCTAAGTTGACACACACAGCTCCAACTATCACAACTACCCAAAGCAATCTTGATTCAATGCAATCCCAATCCAGACTCCATCAATAATCTTCAAAGACATGGAAAAAAATCTCTAATTTTATATAGAAAGGAAAGAGACCTCGGGTAAGCAAAGCACTATTGAAGAAGAACAACAAAGTAGAAGGTCTCACACTCCCAGCTCTCAAAATCTTCCTTACAGCCACAGTTGTCAAAATAGCCTGGTGTTTGTATAATGACAGACACATAGACCAGTGGAACACAATTGAGAACCCAGAAATAATGATCTGATGATCTTTCACAAAGGGCCAAAAACCATTCAATGGGGTAGAGATAGTCTTTACACAAATGGTGCTGGAAAAACTGGATATCCATTTGCTGAAAACTGAAACAAGATCCATACCTCCCATCGTACATAAAAACAAACTCCAGATGGATCAAAGACTTAAATGTGAAACCGAAAACTATAAAGCTCATCAAAGAAAAAACAAGTGGAAACTTACAGGCCCTAATTTATGGTGCAAATAGACTATCAAATATAACCCAATATACACAAACAGCAGAAAATAAGCTAAATGATTGGAACTTTTAAAAAACTAAATTCTTATATGCATCAAAATATTCCCAAAGAGTAAAAAGAGAACCTACAGAATGGGGAAAAAAAATTAACAATGACATGTTGGACAAAGGACTAGACTCTAAAATTTATAGAAAGCTCCAACACCTCAACATCAAAAAGATAAACAATCCAATTAAAAAATGAGCAGAAGATATGAACAGACACTTCGCCAAGGAAGATATTCAGGCAGCCAACAAATGCATAAAGAAATGTTCACGATCATTAACCATTAGAGAGATGCCAATCAAAACAAACATGAGAGATTGTCTCACCCCACCATTAATAATAAAGTTCAAGAAGATAGAAAATAGCAAAGGCCGGCAAGGATGTGGCAAGATTGGGACCTCATATACTGCTAGTGGGACTGTAAAATTATACAACCACTGTGGAAACCAGTATGGCGATTCCTTAAAAAGTTGGAGATAGAAATACAATTTGACCCAGCAATCTCATTACTAGGTATATATACTAAAGAAGTGAGAGGCAGGACATGAATATATATATGCAAACCCATGTTCACTGCAGCATTATTCACAATAGCAAAGAGTTGGAAACAACCTAATTGACCATCAACCGAGGAATGGATAAGCAAACTGTGGTACATACACACAATGGAATACTACGCAACTCTAAAGAATAATGTAGAATCTACAAAACACCGAATAATGTAGATGAACTTGGAGAACATTATGCTGAGTGAAATAAGTCAATCACAGAAGGATAAATATTGTGCTTGTCCACTACTGTAAAAAAATCAGGTAAAGCTTTATACATGGAAGGAAAATTTTTCTGTTGATTACCAGAAATGAAAGGGGAAGGGAGGGAAAATTTCTAGAAAGGTTGAAAAAAAAATACATATATATACATTTGTTTATATACACTCCCTGCCCCCCAAAAAATCATGATTATCAGTGATAGGAGGGAAGAGGAAGGGGCAAACTTCTGTTTGGGAGACATTGAATTTACACTAATAAGTGGTGAAATATTTTGGTAAAGGACAGCAATAATGGTGGCACAACATGAAAAATGTGATCAATGTCCCTGAACAGCAAATATGGAAGTTGTAATGTTGGTGAATATCTTGTGTATGTGTTCACCACAATAAAAGCAACAACAACAACAACAAAAAGTAATAGTGATTAAAAATAAATAGGATTTTTTTAAAATTTTTCTATTACATAACAATAAGTTTAGGTGTTGGCAGCTCAGAGCAGCCATACCAGCTCATAGATATCTGTTCCAAGGCTCCTCAGTGGTTCTTGCCTCCTACCTCCATCATGATGGTTAGTCCCAATAGAGCAGCTAGAGCAAGGTAGATAGGCACTGATGGCAAATATTTCAGAGAAATCACACGTTTACTTCATAAAACTCATTGGCCATCAAATATGTCATATAACATTTGCTGAGACATGGAGAATTTACTTACACACAAAGATCCTGATAAAAATTTTTCACATAGGGTGACTATAGGGACAAAGGCAATTTCTCTTCATCTTTCTTAATTACACATGGGCACATTCACACACACTCAAAAGGAAATAAATGAAAATGAAACAAGAAGAATTGCAAAGTATCCATGAAAGAGAAGTGGGGAAACAACAGATGTAGCCTAAATGAAAAGAAGTGGTGTTGCCACAGCTAATTAGCAGGATCAAAATTAATCAGTCTAATTCAGAACAGGACACAAGGGTCCTTTGAAAAATGTTATTCAGAAAAACAAATCAAAATGTTCTGTAAAATGTTTTAAAATACTCTATTTATGAAAGAAGACGTAAGTTTCTGAGTAGACAGAAAAAGAAAACAATTAAAAATATATAGTGAACAACAAGCTATTTGGAAAATTCAAGTCCAAGTATCAATGGAGCTAAAATAATATATAATTTGTAAAATTAAGGATTGTAACAAAATATGTTTTCTGAAGCACAAAAATAACCTACACTGTTTAGGATATTTAGATATGAAGTGAGATAAATATATTGCTGGAATATATCTATTATCTATTTTATTTTATAATGTATATTATATTTCAATGTTTTTTACAAAACATATTTGCTTATTGGTTCATTTGGTTACTTTTCTCTAGAAGCTATTTGTTATTTTTGAGAATAAAATAAATTGCTCTTGGGCATTCATCTTTCTAAAAGACTAAGATTAAATAAATTTCTTTTATAAATTAAAAAAGAAAAGCAAACATGAAAAGCAGGCTTTGTAATTTGAGTTACATATTTAAGATAAATGAGTAAGTATTGGATTATAACACTAATATTTTATACTAAGATGCAAATTCTTGCAAAACAAACCATGTTGTTGTTGTTGTTGTTATGTGCCGTCAAGACGGACCCGACTCATAGCGACCCCTCCTTGAGTTTCCAAGGCAGTATCACTAAGTAAGTAGATTGCCCCATCTTCCTTCTGAGGAGTGGCTGATGGGTTTGAACCACCAGCCTTCTGGTTAGCAGTCAAGTGCCTTAGGCTCTATGCTACCAGAGCTCCCAAAACAAATCACAATATATGTATTGTCCATCAGTTTATTGTACAGTGGTGGCTTGGGTGTTTCTGTGATGCTGGAAGCTATGTCAGTAATATTTCAAATACCAGCAGCATCACTCGTGGTGGGCCATTTTCAGTGGCACTTTCAGATTAAGACGAGCTAGAAAGGAGGACCTGGTTCCTGCAGAGTGGCTTGGTGGGTTTGAACAGCTAATCTTTAGGTTAGCAGCTACATGTTTAAGCATTGAGCCCCTAAATCTCTGTCACCTAATAGGATAAGTTAAATTTCAAAGTTTATATGGTCTGTTTTTCTAAATACTGTCATGCATTTTTTTTTTTTTTTTTATATTATTGCTTTGATGTTATGCTTTTGTTGTTGATACGGGTAGAATTTCAGATAAATTAAAATTTACTTTATCAAGGTAAATGAAAATAAAACTGAATTTTTTGTTTTTGTTTTTGGAAATATGCAAGCCTTGTGTTAAACCAAAAAACCCAACTCACTGCCATTGAGTCAGTTCCGACTCATAGTGACCCGTCCTTGGGCTTCTGAGTCAGTATCACTACAGAAATAGATTGCCCAATCTTCCTTCCAGAGGGTGGCTGGTGGGTTTGAACCTCCAGCCTTCTGGTTAGCAGTCAAGTGCCTTTGGCACTACGTTACCAGAGCTCCATAATGAGTCTCAGAGTATCTCAAATGGGTATGTGCTTGACTACTAGTCAAAAGATCGTCAGTTCAAACCTATCCAAAATACCTCTGAGGACAGGCCTGAGAATTTGTTTCTGAAAAGTCATGGCCTGGAAAATAGTATGGTGCAGTTCTATTCTGACCACATGGGGGACACCATCAGTCAGATGGTGACTGGACAGCAACAGCAACAGTATATAATAATATGATATGATACAATATGATATGATATGATATGATATAATTAACATAATATAATATAATATAATGTAATCTAATCTAATATAATATAATATAAACCAAAACTCACTGGCATCAAGTCAATTCCGACTCAGTCAACATTGTTAGGTTTCCAAGGTTCTGAATCTTTATGGAAGTAGATGGCCCCGTCTTCCTTCTGCAGAGAGGCTGGTGGGTTTGAACTGCTGACCTTCTGGTTAGCAGCCAAATACCTTATCCACTACACCACCAGAGCTCCTTAATATAATATATATTATATATTATATATTTAATTTCAAGCATCATAAACCACAATAAATTTTTAGGACTTAGACAAAAAAAAAAAAAAAA
>NW_006922469.1:559195-575806 GCF_000298275.1 Orycteropus afer afer
ATTATCATTTAGGAATGCTGAAGTTTGGAGGTGATAGTAACAACCACACTGACTTTCCCTCAGCCTTGCTCTCTTATTACAATTCTGGGCAGACAATGCTTACTTGGTTGCTTGCACTGGCAGTGACAACACCCACTCTTCCCACACTCAGTAGGCCACTGCCCCCTCCCAAATTTATTAGCATGAAAGTGGAAAAAAAAATTAAATACAGGGAAACCTGTGAGACTTAGAACTCTTTAGGCTGCCTCGTTTTTCCTGTTTTCTCAAATTTTCAACCTTTGACAGTGTGTTAGGCTGGGTTCTCTAGGGAAGCAAAACCAGTAAAGCTTGTATATATATATAGAGAGAGAGAAAGATTTATCTTAAGAAATTGGCTCACAAACTTATAGATGCTGGCAAGTCCCAAGTTCTTGGATCAAACGTCAAACTGGAGGCTTTTCCCAACTCACTCAGCTGCTGGGGCTGAGGAGCTGAAGGTTGCCAGGCAGTCCTGGCTGTTGACTCCAGGACCTCCAGGCCAAATGGCGGATTGTTCATTCACGGATAATTGTAGGCAGCACAACAGGATGCCGATCCACACAAGAGTGTCTCTTTTCCTAGGATGTCCAGAAATATACTGGAAGCAGGCCAGACCCCTAGGGAAACTCCCTATCAACAGATTGGCTGCTCAAAACATGCACATCCACTCTCATCATGCAAGTAACCCACATCACAACTGCTTAAACTACTCAGAGTTGTGGTCCAGCCAAGTGGACACACAACTCCAACTATCACAGACAGGGTACAGTCTTACTACTTTTCTATCCTCTCTATTAGTGGAAAATACAGGAGTTTTCCTTCTCTGACAGGTTTTCACCTTACCCAGGTTCTGGCATTTGCATGTTTTACTGTACACAAATCTTTACAGTTTAATATAGTTTTTTTAATGGAACATGAATATGATAAGCTGAAAAATGATCCCAAAAGATATTTAGGTCTAATCCATGGAATTTGTGAATGTTACTTTATGACTCGACGGCACATAACAACAACAACAACAACACTTTATATGGTAAAAGAGCCTTTTGCAGTACTAGTAAGGATTTTGAGATAGAGAGATTATATTGGATTATTCAGATGAGCACAATGAGATCAAAATCTTTGAAAGGTGGAGTTAGAAAGAGATGTCAGTACAGAAACAGAAGGTCATGTGAGGACTAAGGGAAGATGCTACTTTCCTGTTTTGAAAATGGAAGAAAGGACCATTCGCCAAGAAGTGCAAGTTGTAGAAGATGGAAAATGCAAGGAAATGGATTTTCTTCTAGAGCTCCAGAAGGGAATATGCTCCTGTTGACACACTGAGTTTTTTTTTTTTTTTTTTTTTTTTATTCTGACTTCTAGCACTGTTAAAGAATAGTCTTATTATTTTAAGCCAGCATGTTTGTGGTACTTCATTACAACAACCATAGGAGACTAAAACAATGAATATAAACAGTTCATGTTAGAATGTTCATTGCTATTTCACACTTTTTGCTGCTATCATGTATGGAATATTTGATGTTGTTAAAATTTCTAGCCATTTGTTTCTCATAAATAAATATAGCTATATTAATTATTATTATTATTATTTAATCCAGGCATCTTAAACATTATCTTGTTAATCCTGAATTATTTCAATTTATCATGTTGAGTTTTTTAGGGAGATTATCTTGTATGAATTATCTCCTTTTTCTAATCAATGTGTTATTACTTCCTTTCTTTTTGAACCAAAAATATATTTATTGTAATATCCTGTGAAATATTACAGAATTGCACTAATGGCTCTTACCTAAATTTTTTTTTTCACGTTTCTAGACATACTTTGTAATATTTCAGCAAAATCATTGAGTAATCATTTGAAACTACAGATTCTGTAGTCTTTCTTCACTTGAGAAAATTTTTACTGTGTTTTTCATTATTGCTCATTCCCTTCTGTTAAGATTCCTTCTTAAATAACAGTTTCATTTAAATTAGTCCATCTCATAATCATCATTTTTTCATTTTTATTTCTGCCTTACAGGCAAGCATACTCAATTGGTCCTCGTTGTTTTAATGTAACTTTTCTTTCTGAACTTCTATTTGCTGATTATAATATTTCATATTCTTTTATAGCTTTTCAATATTATAGTGCAACATTAATTCTGCCAGCTCTCTTTGTATCTTCTATGCACACAATTGTGATTTTCTTGAATTTGCTTTTAGATATACCCTAAACCCCAGTTCTGACACTTGGCTTATTTATTTTTAAATAAGGCATTCCTTTGCATTTAAATGCCTCTCTCTACTTAACTGAATGAATCCAGTGTAACATACCATTTGCATTTCCTCTTACACAAGATGTTTGCAGTATTTTTCACATTCTACTTAAATGCAGTTATCTCTCTTCTCAGCATTTATGCTAGATTTCTACCCCACACTATTTCCTAGTATCTACGTGTCAGTGCCATTATGTAATGATATATATTACAATATTATCTATTGACATGTTAATTTGAAATTTATTTGGAGTTTATTGTGTGCATTATATTAAAAATGAATTGGAGAGCAGGAAGACAAGTAAGACTAAGCTACCAGATTTTACATATCCTATCCCCTTCTATAGGAGCTCTGGTAGCATAGTGGCTAAGGCACTTGACTGCTAACCAGAAGGCTGGCGGTTCAAACCCGCCAGACACTCCTCGGAAGGAAGGTTGGGCAATCCTACTTCTGTAGTGATACCACCTCGGAAACCCAAGGAGGGGTCGTTATGAAGGAGGGGTCTGACTCAATGGCACATAACAACAACAACAACATCCCCTTCTATATACCACCTTTCAGCAAAAGGTTGAGTTTTATTTTATTTTTTTCCTTTTGAGTTTGAGTGTATAACATACATCAACTATCATGGATTGTATGTAATTTGTATCACTTGTTTTTTTTCACATAAATGAAAGTTTAGCCCAATGCAAGGTCAAATATCAGTAGAAACAATTCACTGTCATTTTTTATCATTTCAATTATTTATGAAACATCTGTCTAGTTTTCTTTTTAGCCCAATTTATCTTTCAGACACTGCTTAACCAAAGTAAATTTTAAAAGACCATAATACGAAGATCAATATTAGAAAAGACAAATGGTACATACAAATATGACTTGTCAGAATTTATATTACAAGTCTAAATATGTCACAACTTATACAATCTAAAGTAAAGTGTAAAGAGTTATTATTTTAGTATATTACTACTATAAACAGACACACACACATATATGCACATGCACACACATACACATACATCTATTGTTGTTTTTGTTGGGTGTCATTGAGTCAATTCTGACTCATGGTGACTTTATGTACAACAGAGTGAAAGACTGGCTGATTCTGAGCCATTCTTACAGTTCTGGTTGTGCTTAAGCCTGCCCATTGTTGCAGTCACTGTGTTAATCCATGCCATCGAGGGTATTTCTCTTTTTCTCAGATCCTCTACTTTTCCATGCATGGTATCCTTCTCTAGGAATTGATCCTTCTTAAAAATTTATCCAAAGTATGAGAGCTGAAGTCTTAACAGCCTCACTTGTAACGAGCATTCTGGTCAGCTCCAACTCATAGTGACCCTATGGCTAATGGAACAAAACACTGCCCAGTCCTGCACTGTCTTCACAATCCTTGCTATACTTGAGTCCATTATTGTAGTTGCCGTGTCAGTCCACCTTCTTAAGGATCCTTCTCTTTCTTTCTGACACTTTATTTTACCAAGTATAATATCCTTTTCCAGGAACTCTGGTGGCATAGTGCCTAAGGTATTTGACTGTTAACCAGAAGGCTGGTGGTTCCAACCCACCAGCCGCTCCTTGGAAGGAAGATTAGGCAATCTAGTTCTGTAGAGATCCTGCCTCAGAAACCCAAGAATCAACTTGGTGGCAGTGAGGTGTTTTTTTTTGTTGTTGTTGTTGTTGTTTGTTTGTTTGTTTTATATCCTTTTCCAGGGATTTATTTCTCCTGATAACATGACCAAAGTAGAAGAGAGGAAGTCTGGCCATTCTTTCTTGTAAGAATCGTTCCAGCTCTAATTCTTCCAACATATGCATATATTTAGGATGTATAGTAGAAGGAGCTCTGGTGTTGCAGAAATTAATGTATTTGGCTGTTTACTAAAAGGTCAGTGGTTCAAACCCACCAGCAGCTCCATGGAAGAAAGATAAGCCTGTCTGCTTCTGTAAAGATTTACAGCCTTGGAAACCCAATGAACATAATTATAAGTTGGAATTGACTCTGAGGCACTGAGTTGGTTTATTTGGATGTATACTAGACATAGGTATAAAGAGTTCAAGTCGTATATCTGAAATACTTTTTTGTTTAATGAAAATGCGTATTGAGTTTAATGTATGTATGGTAGAAGAAATGATATTGAAATGACTTGAGAAATCAATTAAAATTGGAAAAAGTCTGGGGAAAGTGAACATCATTTCACTTATAGCTGTAGTTTTCAGAGACTTGGCAGCTTCTGATAACATATCAAACTAAACATAGCATTGGAAGATTTTCTTAAAAATAATAATTTAATTAAGATTATAAGCTTAATTTATTGCCTCAATTCCAAATAGGAATTCCAAAATATTTACCATACTTTCTATTCAATGTAAGGATTATAAATATTTTATTTCTATTACCTGCACTCATAAATAGAAATAGATCATGTAAGTATTCTTAGAATAGAGCTAATATTGCAAACTCTTATTTGTCAGATGCAAAAAATTATGTGTTCTGGTGACAGAAATAAATTAAGGAGCAATATCACACTTTTAAAGCATCAAGACCAAGTGAAAATGTTTTATTAATGCAAAACATTTTTTTCAACATTAATGGACTCCATGTCATTTCTTACATTTAATTTCAGCATTTGATAGCAAATGTCTCTTGCACAACATTACTTTCAATTAAGGTGTTTTTGTTGTTGTTAACTTCCATTGAGTGAATTCCAACTCATAATCATCCTATGTACAACAGAACGAAACAATACCCAGTCCTGCACCATCCTCACAATTGTTGCAATGTTTGAGCCCATTTTTGCAGGCACTGTATCAATCCATCTCATTGAGGGTCTTCCTTATTTTTGCTGATCCTCAATCAATGAAGGTGGGGAGTATTGAAATCATTTATAACTATAGTTCTTTAAGAAGCAGAGGCAGACAGATGGAGTTTGAAGAAAACTTCATATTTTAAACCACACTGAAAATAATTTGTTCATTTTATGAGTGTGTAAGAGTTAATTTGAAAACCTAAAACTACTATATTTTACTTCCTAATGCCATTGAGTTGGATCCAACTCATAGTGACCCCTCCTTGAGTTTCTGAGGTGGTATCACTACAGAAGTAGATTGCCCATCCTTCCTTCTAAGGAGTGGCTGGTGACTTTGAACAACCAACCTTCTGGTTAGCAGTCAAATGCCTTAGGCACTACGCTATCATAGCTCCCATATAATGAAAAATAATTTTTATCGATACATTTCTATAATACAATTCCATTTTGGTAAACAATGTTCCCATTACTATGAGACACATTTTCATAAAAAAAATTCTTGCTGTGCCTTTCCCTGAAATCTCTCTTCTGGTATCTGAACATCCAGGTATTTTAGATTTTGAGGATCTTGAGTTTTGTCATTGACAAAAGACTGATCACCACTAGTATGCTTTGTCCAAACTGCTTAGAACCCTGAAACCTGGCCGGTATCATTGCTTTCTTGCCATAGTTTCCCAATTTGCTGGGAAAAGGATCAACATGTCTTCTCCCTGATTATTAACTGTGAGCATCTGTCTCCTACCCATCCTTGGCTCTAGACACTTCAGCTTTCCCTATCCCATTTCCAAAGACAGCCTGTCTCCTGAGCATATACACAACAAATTCAGCTCTTACTAAAAAAAAAAAAAAAAAAAAACAACAACTACGGCAGTGAGTTTAGTTTTAGTTAAAAAAAAAAAAAAGTTTAGGCTATGTAGTGATCTCCGATCCCTAGATGAGAAAAGTTATCTTTCTGATTTTCTGACACTTCCAAAGCTACAATAAAGATTAATTTTCTAATACATTTTCTGGCCATATTCATATTACTTGGTGGAGCTGCATGTCTGTTTACCTGCATTTGGGGAGGGGGATAGTTCTTTTTCTGCTATGCAGGTAATGAGCATTATTCTTTGCTGTAAATTTCATGAAGAAAATAAATGTTATAGTTTGGGAAAAAATGTTAAAATAATGTAACATTTATGTATATATTACAAGGGGCTTTTGGAACTTCATTGTGGAAATGGTATAAGTTTATGTTCATTAAACATAAACTTATACCATTATCAACTTATTCAGTTTACCTTATCCTTGCCCTAAATGTTTTTCTCTAATAAATCAAAATTTTACCAAATTAGCCATACACATAGCTTTACTTATTGTGACCCTATAGGACAGAGTAGAACTGCCCCATAAGGTGTCCAAGGCTATAATCTTTACGAAACCAGGTGGCCTCATCTTTCTCCCTTGCAATGGCTGGTGGATTCAAACCATCAATCTTTTGATTAGAAGCCAAATATCCTAACCACTGTGCCATCAGGGGGAAAAAAAATTAAACAGACTCAGTGTTGTTGAGTCAATCCCAACTCATAATGACCTCTCCTTCAGTTTCCAAGGTGGTATCTCTATGGAAGTAGATTGTTCAATCTTCCTTCCAAGGAGTGGCTGGTGGATTTGAACTGCCAGGTGTCTGGTTAGCAGTCAAATGTCTTAAGTACTATGGGACATGAGCATCAGCACTCTTAAATCAGCTATACAAATAGTCAATGTAGATATTTCACTTATATAATGGGCATGGGATAGACTATGTCAATTTATTTAATTTTGGAAAATGCCAAGATGAAATGCCTGGAACTACAAACAACAACAAAAATAAATAAATAAATAAAACGGTTGCAATTCAATAAACAAGATCAAAGCACATCTTAACTGCATTCACTCGTTTTGATATGAAATTGTGACTTTTTTTTTCTGAAGCCCAGTTTGCATATTTTCCTGACGTCAGAAAATTCAGTGCCACTGAAATATTTGGGCCTTTGCTTAAATATCCATTTGCTCTGCAATATCAAATTATGTCATCTCCTCTGTATCTAACAGGTGTCATCCTTTCAAGACACTTTCTTCTCCTTAATTGTTAAATGAAATTTTGCCACCAGCATCCTCATCACCATTTTTGATCTGTTAAACAAACAAAATCTGGGCTAGAGTTCCAAAATCTATGTCAGTCTGAGATTACAGATGAAAAGGACTAGTTTTTTTTTTTTTTTTTTCCTTCATAACGGTGAGCTACTTAATATCTTACCTAGATTGCCATCTTGATTTTTTTTAGCATGTACTGCTAAGCCTACTTTATGTTCTAACTATGCTATAATTTTATTTCTTTGGGGAGCATAACAATATGCATATATTGATTTAGAGTCTTTCTTAAAATACAGAGTTATAAACATGGAACCTTATAAATGATTAGCACATGAAGTCTGAGGTCCAGGCAGTACGAGCTGATTTCTAAATTTTTTACTTATAATTTGTGTGATCTTGGGAATTACTTAACCTTTTTGAGTTTACAATAAAAAATGGGCATAATATTAATTTCTTCCTCTATGATTTGGTGTGATCATTTTGTGAAATGATATTTGTAAGAGATATGAGGGCATTTCTAACAGACTAAGTAATTAATAAAATACTTAATATCACTATATTAATTTAATTTTAATTTAGAACTGCAGATATATTGAAATATTTTTTTTATATTTGTAGTACCCTCTGTGTTATTTCTATGATTTTAATTTAAATGCATCTAATGAATAATGATTTTGTTCAGTTTTCATTTAATTATTGGCCATTCATTTACACTATCATGAAGTGTCTATACAAGTTCTTTACTCTTTTTAGGGAGATATGCTTTCCATTTTGTTGTCAAGTTCATTTCAATTCATTTTCATTATTGCCTTGGGTGATTTTTAAAATACATATTTTAAAACAGTCTTTATCAGCTATAAATATTGGGAATTATTTCTAGCAGTTTGACTTGCCTGCTCAGTTTCTTAAAGCTACATTTTGACATGCACTTTTTAAAAATTTTTGGTCATGAACAATTTATCCTTTTTCCTTTTTTATGTTCAGCAATTTCTGAATTTTTAAGTAATATATTTGACATATTAACATAATTAATACTGTATCTAGGGTTCTAAATTTAGGTTTTATGTTTAGGTCTAGAATCCTTCTTAATTTAATTTTTCTTATTTCTCTTATAGTTTATTTGTTTAAGGGGTAAAGTAAGAGTTGAGATTCATATCATTTTCTTTTTCTATATCTAGTTCTTCCATTATCACTCACTGGAAAGATTGTCCTTTTTCTGTTAAATTTCTTTGACCAATTTGTTTTAAACCAACTGATTATATTTGTGCGTATGTATGGATTTATTATTCTATCTTATAATCAGTTAGTATAATACTTTTATATTTAATTATTTTTCAAGATTGTATTGGCTATTTATTTTATTTCCATATCATTATATTGATATTTCATCAGTTAGTACTAAAACCTTGTTAGGATTTTGATGGCACTTTAGTGGCACAGTGTTTAAGCATAGCTGTTAAATGAAAGGTCAGCATTTTGAATCTACCAATTCTCCATGGAAGAAAGATGTGTCAGTTTGATTCTGGAAACCATATAGGGCACTTTTCCTCTGTCCTATTGGGGTAGCTATGAGTCAGAATTGACTTGATGGCAACAGGTTTGATTTTTTGTTTTTATTGGCTTATATAGCTAGGGCCTCCAGGAGTTTGAGAGCCTTCAACATTGTTTGATTCAGAGGCTCAACCCAACTTGACAACCATTTTCAATCTGTTTTCAAAGTTACATTTCAAAATCAGAGATTAGTTCTATTGGTCTTCTTCAATCCTTCACTGTGTCCAAAGACTGATAAAATTTTGAATCCTTATAATTATGAAGATGTGACATGTACTCTCATTTTGACCCTTTTAAACAGTGTATTTCCCTTCCCTAGCAATCCCTTTCTCTCAACCATTCCAGTTGTAATCATCCATTATCTAGTTTTGTCAGTAAATTTTCTTTGAAACCTCCCTAGATTCAAACCACAAAATTTGTTAACTTTGTTTCCTCTATTCACCAGTAGGACCCCCTCCATAGCAATATTGAGGCAAATATTACATTGTACTATAACTATTTACTTTTACTCAATTTTTTCCTTCCCACATTTTCAGAATGTGGGTCAGGTCCTCTACATTTTACATGTTTGGAGCAAATAAGTGCTATTTAGATTATATATATATATATATATATATATATATATATATTTGAAGTGCTGATCTTTTGTTTAACAGCCAAGTGCTGGAACTATGCTCTACCAGGGTTCCTTTCCATTGTTATATCTTAATAAAATCACCTTGCCTCCTGTAGCAGCCATGGGAAACTAATAAATCTACTAACAACTTTAAATACATACAAGCAGACAGAGCTAAAAGAAGCAAAATCAATGTGCATGGAAATGACACTGACAATAATTTTGGTAGCATGAAATATATACATATTTGAATAAATGAATGAACTACCTCAGACTGAGGTCAAAACATAGCTGTGCATCCTAGGAGATAAAAATCCACATTGTGTATGCAAGCATGCATGTGCATACACAAACACATACAGAGATATCACACTCAAATCTCTGTGACATTCCATTTATTCTCTAGAGATTAAATATGGCTGTTAAAGAAGTACAAGTAGTGGTTAATCTTTTCTTTTTCTTTAGTAAAACACAGGCGTATTCAAGCAAGCTTTTAGTTTGCAGTTATTCTTAGATCATACTGCCCATTTTTCCTACTAGATGAAAATAATTGGCCCTGATTTGGAAAAATAGCTCATGATAATGAAATTAATGCCAATTTCAATGTAGCTTTCAAGCATTATAGAATAAGACTTCTCTAATCTCTGACAGAAAATAAGACAATCACACAGTTTGAGGTTTCAAAGGAACTGGCACAGATGGCAAATTGACCAAAATATATGTTGAACAGAAGATTTCAGAGAGCACCTTAAGCAGACAAAGCTAATTACTATAATGAAATGGGCAAAGACCTGGAGTTAGAAACCAAAAGGGAATAATAGGCCTGGTATTACTCAAGCTGAAAGAACTGAGGAAAAAAATTAAGACTTGAGTTGAAATTTTGACAAATTATATGGGCCAAATATTGAATGATGCAGGAAGCATCAAAAGAAGATGGAAAGAATACACAGAGTCACTGTACCAAAAAGAAATTCTCAATGTTAATCCATTTCAGGAGGTGGTATATGATCAAGAACAAGTGGTATTGAAGGAAGAAGTTGTAGCTGCAATGAAGGATTTGGCAAAGAACAAGCCTCCTGGAATTGTCAGAATACACATTAAGATGTTTCGACAAACAGATGCCCCATTGGAGGAGCTCACTCAGTTATGCCAAGAGATTTGGAGGACAGCTACCTGGCCAACTGACTGGAAGAGATCCATATGTGCACCCATTCCAAAAAAAAGTGATCCCACAGAATGTGGAAATTATCAAACAATATCATTAATATCACATGCAAGTAAAATCTCGCTGAAGATAATTAAAAAATGGTTGCAGCAGTATATTGACAGACAGCTTCGAGAAATGCAAGGATTCGGAAGAGTATGTGGAATGAGGCTGATGTCAAATGGATCTTAGCTGAAATCAAAGAATACCAGAAAGATGTTTACTCATATTTTATTGACTAGGCAAAAGCACTTGATTTTTTGAATCATAATAAATTATGGATAATATTGAGAAGAATGGAATTCCAGAACACTTGATTGTACTCATGAGGAAGCTGTACATAGACCAGGAGGCTGTCCTTGGAACAGAACAAGGAGATACTGAATGGTTCGAAATCAATAAGGGAGCTTGTCAAGGTTGTATCTTTTCACCATACTTATTCAACTTGTATGCTGAGCAAATAATCTGAGAAACTGGATTATATGAAGAATGTGGCATCAGGATTGGAGGAAGACTCATTAACAACCTGCCACATGCAGATGATGCAACTTGGCTGACAGAAAGTGAGGATAACTTGAAGCACTTACTGATGAAGCACTTACTGACTTCACAGTCTGTGGTATGGATGAAACCACAATATAAAAAAAAAAAAAAAAAATCCTCACAATTGGCCCAATAAACAGCCACTTGATAAATGGAGAAAAGATTGAAATTGTCAAGGGTTTCATATTATTTGTCATAGTGCCTAAAATATTTGGCTGCAAACCAGAGGGCTGGAGATTCAAACCCACCAGCCACTCCTTGGAAGGAAGACTAAGGTGCACTTAACCCACGCCATAATATTTCCAATCACCTCGTATGCATGTGAGAGCTGGACAATGAATAAGGAAGACCGAAGTAGAGTTGATACTTTTGAGTTGTGGTGTTGTCAAAGTATGCTAAGAGTACCATGGACTGCTAAAAGGACTAACAAATCTGTCCTGGAGGAAGTGCAGCCAGAATTCTCCTTAAAAGCAATAATGGCCAGACTTGGTCTCACCTACTTTGGTCATGTTATCAGAAGGAACCATTCCCTGGAAAAAAGATATCATGCTTTGTGGCGGGGGGGCATCAACGAAGAAGGGGAAGGCCCTCAACAAGATGGATAGACATAGTAGCTGCAACAATGGGCTCAAGTACAGCAAGGATCGTGAAGCTGGCCCATGACAGGGCAGTGTTTCATTCTGTTGTGCGTAGGGTCGCTATGAGTAGGAGACAACTGGACAGCACCTAACAATAACAACAACATATGTGAGTCCAAAGCAGATTGAAAAATACCTGTTATGTTACCTTCCTGAACAAAGACTCCTAAATGTCACAGAGAATAAACTTCTTTCAATAATGAACTGTGAAGATTTAAAATGAAAGGTGTAAAGCTTTTAAAATGAAAGGTATTTCCAAATGGACAAAGGATACTAAACATAAAATTAACATTTCAAATGCACATGAAGCAAGTTGATGAGACATCTGAGAATCAACCACGTACTCAGTCAAGATGTGACCACCATAGCTTTCCTGCAACTTTGACTTGCATTTAAGTATCCACCAATATTTCCCTTCCTTATATTTATATAAGGAGCTCTGGTAGCATAGTGCCTAAGGCACTTGACTGCTCACCAGAAGGCTGGCGGTTCAAACCCACCAGCCACTCCTTGGAAGGAAGGTTGGGCAATCCTACTTCCACAGTGATACTGCCTCGGAAACCCAAGGAGGGGTCACTATGAGTCGGGGCCGACTCGACCGCACATAACAACAACATCAACATATTTATCTAAGGCCATTTCTTCCAAATTTCTCTCTGTGTCTTTGTTTCATGTTTTTCTCATGGTTTCTCTGTCTCTGTGTTGTTTATTTTTGTTTTATATTGGTATAAGTGTAAATATAAATTTAAGTATAAATATGTATTTTAAAGCCCCTAGGAGCTCTGGTGGGAGTAGTGCCTAAGGTATTTGACTGCTAACCAAAAGGTTGGTGGTTTAAACCCACCAGCCACTTCATGGAAAGAAGATTGGGCAATCTATTTCCATAAAGTTTACTTCTCAGAAACCCAAAATGGGTCACTATGAGTTCCAATTGACTCATTGGAAGTGAGTTTTTTTTTTTGTTGTTGTTGTTAATAAAAGATTAATACAATAAAATAAAAAGCAAATGAAAGGTATAATAGTGTAAAAGAGAAATTACTAGAGCTGTTTGCATGAAAATAGTAACATTTTATCACTCTAAATATGATAAGAAGAATAAATAAATTTAGAGACAAAAACTAAACATATTTTTGGATTATTTTCAATTATGAACTTAATTCCCATTCAAAAACAATGTTTGAGTGTTCCCTCAATATTCAAGGTGCTGCTGGTAATTTTATGCATAATGGATTTGACTGCTAACCAGAAGGCTGGCTGTTCAAACCCACCAGCCACTCCTCAGAAGAAAGATTGAGCAATCTACTTCTGTAGAAATACTATCTCAGAAACCCAATGAGTGATTACTATGAGTCAGGACTGACTCGATGGCAGTGACTTTGGTTTGGTTTTGGCAACTTGTTTTGGGTGACTGAAAGAATCAGATGTGACTTCCATCATTCAGATAGGCTTAAATTTGAACTATTAAACTAGAACAAGAAAATAATGATATCAAGAGACTTAGTAGTATCAATTTATTCTATCACAAATATTTATTCTATCACAAATAATTAAGTTACATTTAAATTTTACCCTTACTAATGTGGCTCTCAACTTGCCTATGTTATATATCCATTTCTCCCCATACTAGAGAAATGTCGACTTTCCAGATTGTTGGACTTGGTAGTTTTGTGCTCAAACTGGACTTTCATGGAAGGTGAATATATGCTGCCTGCTTTTATCTCCTTTCATGGAATAAATAATTGACAGAGGAAATACCCAATTATGACTTCATTGGCTCCTTGTCATGGAAAGTTTCACAGAGTGAAATAAATAGTAAAGAAGAAAATTTATGTATAAATATTTCTCACAAGACCTTGTAAACATTCGATGTTTTAATTTGTTGTAATAATGTGGAATTTCTCTTTTTGAAAGGCTGAATCAGCTTGTGATTTGAGTTAATTGGAAACAATAGTTAAGAGTCACTATTTGTTATTTTCACATTTTAACAAAATAGGCAGAACAATAAAAATGTCATGGGCAGTGTTAAACATGATTTAAGCTTAAAAAGGGGATTTTGATCAATATGATTCAGAATATTATTCCAGGAGGTATGGGGAATAATAGCTATTCTCTGTGAGAATGCTATCTTATATGGCAGAAGTAGTATGTGATCAAATTTGCCATGTTAGTGTGCTAGGCATCTTAGGAACCTATCACTTTATATGTTCAGAAGGGGCACAGAGGATTTGTAATTGCAGTAAGCAGGCAAGACTTCAAGAGGTAACTGATTTTGTATAGAAGAAAGATGAAGATGTATAATTAACTGAATGGAGTGAGCACATTCATAGACAAAGGAGAACATGAATTTTGGGAAAAAATAGCAAATATTCCAATAAAATTACTTTGTGTCTAGTTTTCTACTACTTGTGCTATGCAGATGACATACCTTGCTTACTGAAAGCAAAGAGAGCTTGAAGCATTTACTGATGAAAATTAAAGACTACAGCCCACAATATGGATCACATCTCAACATAAATAAAAAGAAAAATTCACAACTAAACCAATTAGCAACATCATGAGAAATGATTGAAGTGGTCAAAGATTTTATTTTACTTGGAACCATAATCAACACCCATGCAAGTAGGAGTCAAGATATCAAATGGCATGTTGCATTGGGCAAATCTGCTGCAGAAGATCTATTTAAAGTAATAAAAAGCAGATATATCACTTTGAGAACTATGGTATTCCTCGCCCAAGATTGGATTACCAATCTTTTGATTAGTAGCATTTTCATTTGCCTCATATGCATGTGAAAATCAAACCAAACCAAACTCACTGCCATCTAATTGGATCCAATACATAAAGACCCCTCCTTGGGTTTCTGAGGTGTTATCACTGAGGAAGTAGATTGTCCAACCTTCCTTCTGAGGAGGAGCTGATGGGTAAGCTGGACAATTAATAAGGAAGACCAAAGAAAAATTGCTACCTTTGAATTATGTTGTTGTTGTTATGTGCCATCAAGTCAGACCTAACTCATAGCGACCCCTCCTTGGGTTTCCGAGGCAGTATCACTAAGGAGGTAGATTGCCCCATCTCCCTTCCAAGGAGTGGCTGGTGGGTTTGAACCACCAGCCTTCTGGTTAGCAGTCAAGTGCCTTAGCCACTATGCTACCAGAGCTCCCTTTGAATTATGGTGATGCAGAATATCAAATATATCATCGTCTGCCAGAAAAATGAAGAAATCTGTCTTGGATGAAGTACAGCCATAATGTTCCTTAGAAGTGAGAATCACAGACTTCATCTTTTATACTTGCATCATGCTACCGGGGGGGGGGCAGTCCTTGGAAAAGGATATCATGCTTGCTGAAGTAAAGAATCAACAATAAAGAGGAAAATCCTCAACAAGACGGATTAACGCAGTGACTGAAAGAATGGATTCAAACATAGCAACAATTTTAAGGATGGCCCAGGACCAGGACCAGACAGTGTTTCAGTCTATTGCACAGTTCTTAGAGTCATTTTATTGTACAGTTTTTAGAGTCAGAACTGATTCTATGGCATCTTACAAATGTTTTTCATTTGATTTTTTCTTGTGGGGGAATTGTGTGGTACCAGTCTGGAGAAAAAAAAAAAAAAGAGCTAGATTCAAGGTATCTTGTGAGTCCAATATATAATTTTGTGGAACTTTCTTGGTAAACTGAAACTCTTGATGTTTTAGTGGCAGACTTATTGATCTAGGAACAATATCACAGAAAGTTCACTCTGGTGGTGACCTGGGAGATTGAATGAGATAATGCATGTGATGCTACCACATAGATTAAGGCATTCATTAAATTCTACCTTCTTTTATGTTCAAATACAACTTTGTGACAGGTTGGTTTATTTGACACTCAATTTATTATATTGTAACTGGTTACACATTAGTCTTCAAAGTAACTTGAGAATTTTTAGTGTGCAAAGATTCTGCTTTTCACTTGAATATGTTTAGAACAGTGGTATGCTAGGCTTATAGTAGCAGACATCTGCAAAGAAATAACTGTTAGGAATGAAAAAGAATAAAAATCCAATTGTTAATCAAGGAAGATTTCAGTAACTAAGACTCTAGTGTTTTTTTTCTAGTTATTACTAAAAAAGTAGCATCAAGAGAAGGTGCTGGTTTAGGGTCGAGTTAGAAAAAGATGAGTCTAATTTTTGACACATTCAAAACTGAACCCAAGCTCACTGCCATCAAGTTGATTGCAGCTCATAGCAATGCCATATGGTTTCCAAGGCTGAAACTCTTTACAGAAGCAGATTGCCTCATTTTTCTGTTGAACAGTTGGTAGGTTCAAAGCACTGATCTTTTGGTTAGGAACCAAATGGCTTAACCACTGCACCACCAGAGACATTAAGGCTGATATATCAATGGAGTATTTAGATTTAAAATATCTAGATGGCAATTGGAAATTATTAACACTTGGATTATATTTTGGATGAAAAGTGTAAAAACTGGGCCAATTTACTAAGGATTAGGACAAATGACTAGAAATAAACTTGGATGGGTAAGAAGATTAAGATATCTTTGATAGCAATAGTAACTGTAGACTATATTGTTTCTCTGCAGATAATATGGAAAGTTGTTTTAAATTATATAATAATATTTTAATCTTATGATTTCCTTTCAAAGTAAAATGTAAGAATTAGCAAACTAGAAATAATTTCCAAAGGATAAATAAAGCTAGTCTAGAGAAAAGGAAAGAAGAGTAAAAAAAAGGAATCTCAGAAAATCACCGATAAAGAAACTAAGATTGAGAAAATAAACATTATGCTAAAATTTGCACCGCCAAAATGGTACCCTTTAAGTGTTGACTCCCAATTTGTCAGAAAATCATTTCTTTTTTTTTTTTTTTT
>NW_006922469.1:582981-590838 GCF_000298275.1 Orycteropus afer afer
AAGATTATCTTCTGTGTCTGTGTTAATTGGTTTCCCTTTTCTTTGTTGAAGAGGGTCTGTGCAATCCTTCTGCCTAGTCCGCCATCTTGCCCCGCCTCCTAGACAATCATTTCTTCCTTCAGTTACTTCGTATTTAAACATTTTCAATTTCTTACTCGTGTGGTGGTTACTTCTATATTTTACCTGATATATTTACACTATTATTTCTTAATAATTTATATATTTATTTACTTTAAGTATTTTTCTATTACCATTCAAGTATGAGAGAAAAGGATTTATCTCAAGAGATCTCCATCTTCATGACCTGATATAGTTGCCTCTTAAATTTTAATTTCCTCATTTGGTTATCTGTGACAGTTAATTTTATATGTCAATTTGGTTAGGCTATGATTCTCAGGGGTTTGTCAGACACTAGACTGGTTGTTGTTCCACAATGCATTTTAATGTAGTGTAATATAATGTAATCACCCTGGGTGGTACTTAAGGTTGTGTGTCAAATTGGCTGGGCCTAAATTTAAGTGGCTGGGCCTAAATTTAAGTGGCTGGGCAGCTTGGATCCTGAATGTAGCTGAGACTTCATCTCAATGTCCTGTCATGTTGTCTGCCAATCTTGGGACTGTTGATGGACTTAGTGGACTGCCATATCACTCAATAATCTTGAAACAGTGTCATTTTACTTGGTGACCTTGAGTTTGTCAGCCTTGATTGCCAGCAGCTGCCTGAGTTAAGAGACACCTCCAGATTCAGTGAGCTGGGATAAAGAGGCAGAGCTGAAGCCCCTAGAGCTGGTACTTTGAACATGGATTTCTAGCATCCTAAACTGTAAGAGAATAAATTCTTGTTTGTTAAAATCATCCACTGTGGTACTTCTATTAGAGTAGCACAAGAAATACCAAACAGAATTTGATACCAAGAAAGTTGGGTGCTGCTCTGACAGATACCTAAAATGTTGAAACAGGAGTGGAGTGTGTCTTTGACCTGAAATTCCTGTGTTGAGACCCAAGCAGAGAGACCCTAACAGAAAAATAGCAACAGCAGACCTGAGAGATTGGCATGAGACAGTGGCAGGGTCTTACCAGCCCACAGAGAGAGAAATTTGAGTGACTTTGGGCAGCAAGATTCCTGGTGGAGTGAATTACCTTCAGGCGTTAATTCGCAGAAGCTGAGTTACCAAGGAAATGGAAAGTAGAGCTGCCTCAGCCTGAAATGGTAGGACCATGGCCTCTGGGGGTGGAATCACCACAGCCTCCTAGGTTTCAAAGAGTCAGACCTTCATCAACTTGATTCTAGAATGTGGGGATGCCATTCATGAGGGCCAGTTAGATGGGTCCATATCTGTTGCACAAAAGTGAGGGGTCAGGGCTGCCATGCCCAAGAAGCAGAGGAATAGGGCCAGCAAGGTCAGCAAGGGGTGGGGTCACCACTCAGATAAACTAGGGGACTGGAGCCACCCAGTGAAAGAGATGTGTACAGATACCAAGTTGACAACAGTTGGAATTGTGGGTTGTGTGTCAACTTGACTGTGCCTGGTTTTGAGTGTCTGGGCAGCTAGATGTAGTTGTTCCCTATGATAAGACTGTTAATCAATTCCATGGTGGAATCTACTAGAACAGCTGAGTAGCTTCCTTAGGGATATGATCTGCTTCCAGTATATAAGGAGTTAGCTTTGAAAAAGGTCTCTGAGATTTTTGGTACTCTTGGACCCTGAATGTAGCTGACACTTCATCTCAGTGGCATGCCATGTTGTCTGCCAATCTTGGGACTGTTTAAGGACTTGAGTTAGTGACCTGTCATATTGCTTGATAATCTTGGGACTGTGTCATTTCACTTGTTGACCTTGAGTTTGTCAGCCTCAGCAGCCAGCAGCTATCTGATCTAAAAGAATCCTCCAGCTCCAGAGGGCCAAGAGCAAGAGGCAGAGCTGAAGCCCAAGGTGGAGGGGCTTTCAGCCAGCCCCTAGAGCCAGCACTTTGAACTCAGACTTCTAGCCTCCTAAACTGTAGGAGAATAAATTCCTTCTTGTTAAAGCCGCCCATTCATAGTATTTTCTGTTACAGCAGCACTAGAGGAACAATACAACCTCCATGATGTGATCTGAGGTTATCAGCCAATCATCAATTGAAAGGGGTTTTCTTGAGAGTGTTATCCATCTCTGTGTATAAATGGATGTCTGGAAAAGCTGTTCACTCTTCTCATACATCACATGTGTCTTGGGACATAACTCTGTAGACCTTTCCAAACGGCTACCTGAGTTTTAATATTTTGATTAGCCAGTCTCCATGACCCTATGAGCCAAAAGTCTTTAGCCTGACTTATGTATTTGGGACTTGCCAGCCTTCCCAATTGTGCAAGTCATTTTATTGAAGTAAATTTTTCTCTGTTTTCGTTAGGCACAGTTGAGTAGGTGCTGATTCATAGGTACTCTATGCACAACAGAATAAAATACCACCTAGTCCTGCACCATCTTCACAATTGTTTCTGTGCTTGAGTTCCTTGTTACAGCAATTGTGTCAATTAATCTCATTGAGGAACTACCAATCTTTTCTGACCCTTTATTTCACCAAGCACAATATCCTTTTCCAATGACTGGTCCCACCTTATAACATGACCAAATTGCAAGAGATGAAATCTCACCATTCTTGTTTCTAAGGACCATTCTGGTTGTACAACATCCAAAACAGATTTGTTCATTCTTCTGATAGTCCTTGGTATATTCGATAATTTTTGACAACACCATAATTCAAATACATCAATTTTATTGTTTTCCTTAATCCTTGTCCATGTTTCACATGCATATGATGGTACTGAAAAGACATCTAAGTAACATCTTTGATTTTTAATACTTTAAATATATCTTTTGCAGCAGATTTGCCCAAAGCAAGACATCATTTTATTTCTTGACTGCTATTTCCATGGGCATTGATTGTGGAACAAAATAAAATGAAATCCTTAAGAACAACAATCTTTTCTCCATTCATCATGATGTTGCTTTTGGGCCAGTTAGCAGGCTTTTGTTTTCCTTATGTTGAGTTATAATCCATAATGAAGGCTGTTGTCTGATCTTCATCACTGTTGATGCTGTCGTTAGGTGCCATTGAGTAAGTGCCAACTCATAGTGACCCTGTGTACAACAGAACAAAACACTTCCCAGTCCTGGCCTTACTGATAAAATTAATGTCAGAGATCATATGACATAATTTTGTAAGTTTAACGAATAATTCCTTGAAAATACTTTTATTTCAACAATTTAATGGCAACTGTACATGTGCACCACCCATCATGGGAAACACAAAAATCAAATTGACTAAACCTTTAAGAAGAGTCTACTAAAAAAAAAACAAACTCACTATCATAAAGTCGATTCGACTCATAACGACCCCTCCTTGGGTTTCTGAGGTGGTGTTTCTATGGAAGTAGGTTGCCCAGTCTTCCTTCTGAGGAGTGGCTAGTGGGTTTGAACCACCAGCCTTCTGGTTAGCAGTTAAATGCCTTATGTGCTACTATGGAGAAGCTTAAATTGTTCTATCTCTGTGTATCTATATCTGTTTATATCAATATCTATAACTGGTTTTGTTCCTCTAGAGAACTCATATACTTACTTTTGCAACTTTAAGTGATATGATAAAATCTCTATAGTTCTTTATATAAACTGCATACAGGAGTTCTGGTGGCGTAATGTCTTAGGCATTTGACTGCTAACCAGAAGGTTGGAAGTTCAAACCCACCAGCCACTCCTCAGAAGGAAGATTGGTCAATCTATGTCTGTAGTGATACTGTCTTAGAAACACAAAGAGGGTTCGCTATGAGTCAAATCTGACTTGCCAGCATTGAGTTTGGTTTTCTGGGAGTTAAACTACATACAGGATCACATAAGTTTATGCTCTATGACTCTCCTTGATTCCACCTCTCCTCTTCCTCTTTAACGTCTATATTCTGTGAGTTGAGTTTTCTTATACATGATAATACATTCCAAATATAATTAAAACTTAATATTTAAATTGAGTATCTAAGTTGAAAATCCAGAAGCAGCAATTTTATTATTATAGCTAAGGCTATGATGTTCTCAGCAAAGTTTGTATGATGTGTTATAATTTCTTTGTCATACTTAATATTCATAGACCCTGTAGAATTAAAAGGAATAACCAATTAGATCATTTCTTACTCAACAATAAAAACTGAAAAGCCTTATTTTTTGTTTTCACTTGACTAGTCTGTCACTTAGGAGCTCTGGTAGCATAGTGCCTAAGGCACTTGACTGCTAACCAGAAGGCTGGCAGTTCAAACCCACCAGCCACTCCTTGGAAGGAAGGTAGGCCAAACTATTTCCATAGTGATACTGCCTCGGAAACCCAAAGAGGGGTCGCTATGAATCGATTGGACTTGATGGCAAACAACAACAACAACAATCTGTCACTTTGTCAAACTATGGTCGTTTGTGTGTTGCTGTGATGCTGGAATTATGACAGCTGCATTTCCAATGTTAGCAGGTCATTCATGGTGGACAGGTTTCGGTGGAGCTTCCAAACTAAAACAGACTGGGAAGAAGGAGGTGGCCAGGCCCATTGTTGAAAAAAGTGGCCACCAAAAACTTTATGAATAGCAAAAAAGCATCGTCTGATGTAGTGTCAGAACATGGGTACTTTAGGTTGGGAAGGCACTCAAAATATGCCTAGGGAAGAGCTGCCTACTGAAAGTGGAGTTGACGTTATTGATGTGGATTGAGTAAAACTATCTGGACCTTCATTTGCTGATATTGCCTTACTCAAAATAAGAAAGAACAGTGGCAAATATCCATTAATAGTCAGAATGTGGAAAGTACAAAATAGGAATCTAGAAAAATGGAAAGATGTCAGATATGAAATGGAACTCATAAAGATACATATCCTAGGCATTAGTGAGCTGAAATGAACTGGTATTGGCTATTTTGAATTGTACAGTCATATGCCAGGGATGACAAACTGAAGAAGAATGGACTTGCATTCATCATAAAAAAACCTATTTCAAGATCTATCCTGAAACATAGTGCTATCAATGATAGGATAATAGACATACACCTACGAGCTAGACTAACTAATACTATTATTATTATTATTTATACACCAATCACTAAAGCCAAAAATGAAGCAATTGAAGATTTTTACCAATTTCTGCACTCTGCAATTGACCAAACATGCAATCAAGATACACTGATTATTGCTGGAATTAGTTGGAAATGAACAAGAATCATCAGTAGTTGGGAAATATGGCCTTGCTGACAGAAATGATGACAGAGATCACATGATAAAATTTTGCAAAATCGAGGACTTATTCATTAAAAGTAATTTTTTCTTTTTGCAAAAAACATAAACTATGACTATACAAGTGGATTTCACCCAGTGGAATACAAAAGAATCAATTTAACTACTTCTGTGAAAAGAGATAAGGGAGAAGCTAAATATTATCAGTCACAATGACATCAGGGGCCAATTGTGAAAAAGACTATCAATTGCTCAGAAGCAAGTTTATGTTGAAGTCAGAAAAAAATTAAAACAAGTCATGAAAGTAAATATGATCTTGTTTATATCCCACTTGAATTTAGAGACTTCTTGATGAATAGATTTAATGCATTGAACACCAGTGACTGAAGACAAGATGAGCTATGGGAAGACATCAAGGACATTTTAAATGAAGAAAACATAAGATCATTGAAAAGACAGAAAGTAAGAAAACTGTAAAAAGGAAGTCAGAAAAGACTCTGAAACTTGTTTTTGAATGGAGTGTAGCTAAAGCTAATGTAAGAAATGTGAAGTAAAATGATGAAGAAAATATTTCAAAGGGGAGATTGAGTGGACAAAGAAAAGTTATAACAAAATGTGCCAAGATCTGGATTTAGAAAATCAAAAATGGAGAACACAGTGGGACTTCTCAAGCAGAAAAGATTGAATAAAGATTCAACCCTTGAGTTACAATATTGAAGGATTCTATAGGCAAAATATTGAGTGATACCAGAAGCATAAAAAGAAGATGGAAGGAATTTACAGAGTCACTGTACCAAAAAGAATAGGTCAATTTCAACCATTTCAGGAAGTAGCATATGATCAAGACTTGATTATATTGAAGGAAGAAAGCCAAGCTGCACTAAGGAATTGGGGGAGGGAAAAAAAGGCCCAAATAATTGACTGAATAGTCACTGAGATATTTCAACAAATGCATACCACCCTTGAGGTGCTCTATTGTTTAAGTCAAGAAATTTGGAAGAGAGCTACCTGGCCAAATGACTGGAGAGATCTATATTTGTGTCCTTTCAAAGACAGGTGATCCAACAGAATGAGCAAATTCCCACATAATATAATTTATATCACACACAAGTAAAATTTTTCTGACGATAATTCAAAAACAGTTACAGCAGTAGATCAACAGGGATTTATCAGAAATTCAAGCTGGATTAAGAAGAGAATTTGGAAAGTGGGATGCCAATTTTGATGTCATATGGATCTTGACTGGAAAGCAACAAAGAATACCAGAAGGATGTTTACCTGTCCTTTATTGACTATGTAAAGGTATTCAATTGTGCAGATAATAACAAATTTTGGATAACATTGAGAAGAATAGGATTTTCATAACAGTTAATTGTGATCATGAGGAACATGTATACAGACCAAGGGAAAGTCAGTTGAACAGAACAAGGGGATACTGTGTGGTTTAAAATCAGGAAGGGTGTGTGTCAGCATCATATCATTTCACTATATTTATTCAATCTGTCTGCTGAGCAAATAACCTGAGAAGCTGTATGAAGAATAATGTGGCATCACGATTGGAGGAAGAGTCATTAACAACCTGCAATATGCAAATAATACAACTTTGCTTGCTGAAAATAAAGATGACCTGAAGCACTTACTGAAGAAGATCAAACAGTACAGCCTTCAGTATGGATTACAGTTCAACATAAACAGAAGAATAAATCCTTACAACTGGAACAATAAGCAACATCATGATAAATGAAGAAAAGATAAAATTTTTCAAGGATTTCATTTTAATTGGATGTACAATCACTGCCCATTAAAACAGCAACTAAGAAATCAGACATCAGATTACAATGGGCAAAATTTTAAAAGTTTAAGTTAAAGAGCAAAGATGTCACATTGAAGACTAAGGTGCTCCTAAACCAAACCATGGTATTTTCAGTTACCTTTTATGCATGTGAGAGCTGGACAATGAACAAAGAAGACCACAGAAGGACTGATCACTTTCAGTTGTGGTTTTAACAAAAAATTTGGAGTATACCATGGACTGCTAGCAGAATGAACAAGTGTATCTTGGAGAAAGTGTACCTGAAATTCTCCTTGGAATTGATAAATGGCCACACTTCATCTCTTGTACTTTGATCCTGTCAGAAGGGACAAGTCCCCGAGAAGGATATCATGCTTGGTAGAGTGGAGGGAAAGAGTAAAAGAGGAAGACACTCAAGGAGATGGATTGACACAGTGACTTTGATGATGAACTCAAGCATGGCAATGATTGTGAGGATAGGGTGGGACTAGGTAAGAATATGTTCTGTTGTACATAGGCTTGCCATGAATTGGAACCAACTTGGAGGTGCCTAACAAAAACCAAAATAACCCTTTCTAAAGGCAGATATCCCCCCAACTGAAAGCTTACTGTGAAAGGCAGTGTTGAATAAATCTCTAAACTGCACAGTAAATTTTAGCCTAGGTATAGTTAGTATCATCTTTTTATAAATGAGAAACCTGAGGCACTAAAAGACTAAATATAAACTCAAGGTAGTATAGATATTGAATGCAAAAGTAGAGTATAGATCTTGGAAGATTGGCTCTCAACTGGCCAATTGTGTCTTTAATTTGTTTGTATATTTTGTTA
>NW_006922469.1:591280-607488 GCF_000298275.1 Orycteropus afer afer
TATGTATGTGTGTATGTACATATATATATATATTTGTAATTTGTTACTTTTTCCCTTGAAATACCGATCATTTTTATTTATCTATTTTTTATAATAAGCCCTATATGCGTTTTTCACCATTTTGACCACATATTCATATATTCAATATTATTCTTAAATCTGTTTACCTTGCTCAATGAATTTCAACTTTCTAAGTGCATTGATTTTTTTGGTGTTATCTGGAAAATTTCATATGTTTTAATATAGTATATTGTGAAGTCATATTTTTAGTATACTCTATTTGTCTTTTCATTTTAATTTACTCTGCATTTAGCATATTCTCAATTCAATTACATAAAAAGGTACATACACAAAAAAAATCAAACACACTGCCGTCGAGTTGGATCCAACTAATAGTGTTTCTGAGGCGATATCACTACACAAGTAGATTGCCAACCTTCCTTCCGAGGAGTAGCTGGTGGGTTTGAGCAATCAGCCTCTAGTTATCAGTCAAATGCCTTGGACAGTACGCCACCAAAGCTCCTTGAAAAGATCTGTTGTTGTTATTATTTGCCATCGAGTCATCCCCGACTCATAACGACCCATCCTTGGGTTTCCGAGGCAGTATCACTACAGAAGTAGGATTGCCCAGCCTTCCTTCTGAGGAGTGATTGGTGGGTTTGAACCGCCAGCCTTCTGGTTAGCAGTCAAGTGCCTTAGACACTATGCTAAAGATCTATAGAGATTGAAATTTCTGAGTCTTAAAATTAAATTTAAATTTCTAACTGACATATTTGAAAAGCATACCTTCACATATGGTTGATAGTTTTTCCTGGTATAACAAACAAGATTAAAAGTACTTTGCTTAAGGACTTTGAAGGAATAGACTACTCATCATGTAATATCAGGTGTTAATTGAAAATTAATGTGAAACTGATATTCTGTCATTGTGTTTTTGTTAGTTAATTTTTTTTCTCTCTTCTTAAGGTAATCTGATTTTCACTTCAACCTTGAAGTTTGAATATTTTATAGAATGTCTTTTACTTTTTCAATTATTGGGAAATATTTAAATATTTGTCATCTATTAAAATATCTTCTTAGCTGTAATATTTCCCATATATACATGGCCTCTTATTATTAATTCAAAAACTATTTACTAAATAATTAACATGAGGTTAATGTTCTGGAATAGAGTAAGGAACAAGCCAGTCAGAATTTTTTATCTTATGAATTTATAATCTTCTTGGGACAGGGATGAAGATGGATAGACAATAAGTAAAATGAGTATGATGAAAAATATTAAGATGTGCTAAAGTCCACAGTGAATAATATAGAAAAGATGGAACTTGAGAATGCAGGGGGTAAGGTAGAGATGCACTTTAAGACAGACTGTTCAGTGAAGGACTCTATAACAAAGTGATGATGTCAATGAGGAAGAGAGAAGTGCCCATGCAGAGAAGAGGTTAAGTGAAGTATCTGCAGGTCCAGGCTGTTTTATTGGTTTTTCAAAACAGTAGAAATAACATTGCATCTGGTAATGAATGAATGTTGGTAAGTATATTGTAGGAGAATCTGTAATAGAGATAACAGTCAATATATGTTGAAACCTTTGCAAATCTCAGAAAGGATATATCACCAATTGCTGTGAGAGAAAAGGGGAGTGGCAGTAGCTTTTGAGCGGAGCAATGATACCATAAAAAAAAAATAAAATTAAATTAACAGGACTCTTCTGATTGATGTGTTGAGAATAGACTTATTCTAAAGTGAAAGGGTGGTGGAACCTGAAAGAACAGCTAGGAAGCTATTGTTATCATCTAAGCAAAAGAAGATGGCAGAGTGGTGGCTGGGAGATGGTGAGAGATGTTGGGATTTAGGATATTTTTACTGTCATTCTTGGGAGCACTGGTGGCATAGTGCATAAGGCATTTGACTGCTAACCAGCCAGGTGGTAGTTCAAATGCACCAGTCACTTCTCGGAAAGAAGGTTGCACAATCTACTTCCATAGTGATTCTACCTCAGAAACCCAAAGAGGGGTCGCTATCAGTCGAATCCCACTCGATGTCACTGAATTTGGTTTCTGTTTTTTATTACAGGTAAATCCTCTAAAATTTGATGAAGAAGTGGATGGTTAATTTAGGCCTTAGAACTAGAACAAGGGAGTTGTTTTACATAGTAATGAAACTTCCTAAATTTGATCAGTAAAAAATTGTTTCATCTACTTTCCTTCCATGAGAAGTTTTTTCACGTTGTCTGTTCTCTGATTTCTGTTCTCTTCTTATTTAAATTTTGAGCTTCTGTCTTTTCAGTCTCATCTTTCTGCAATCTTCAGAAGGAACTGTGACAAAATAATAAACCAGATTATATTTTTACTGGTTATTGTTGTTGTTGTTGGGTGCCGTCAAGTCATCTCTGACTCATAGCAACCCTATGCACAGCACAACAAAACACAGCCTGGTCCACGACCAGCTACACAATCCCTGCTATACTTGTTCCCATCACTGAAGCCACTGTGTCAGTACATCTCGTTGAGGGCCTTCCTCTCTTTCAATGACTGTCCAAATTACAGAGCATAACATCCTTCTCCAGGGAATGGCCCCTTCTGATAACATGACCATAGTAGGTGAGGTGAAGTTTGGCCCTTCTCACTTCCAAGGAGAATTCTGGCTGCACTTCTTCTAGGACAGACCTGTTAGTTCTCTAGCAGTGCATGGTACTTGCAACATTCTTTGCCAGCACCACAACTCAAAAGCATCAACTCTTCTTTGGTCTTCCTTATTCATTGTCTAGCTCTCACATGCATATGAGGTGATTGAAAATATCATGGCTTGTGTCAGGTGCACCTTAGTCCTCAAGGAATTATTTTTGCTCCTGAGCACTTGAAAAAGATCCTTTGCAGCCAACTTGCCCAGTGCTATACGTGGTCTGATGTCCTGACTGCTGCTTCCATTGGTATCGATTGTAGAACCAAGCAATGTGAAGTCTTTGACAATTTCAATCTTCCCTTCTTTTACAGTGATGCTGCTTATAGGTCAAGTTGTGAGAATTTTTGTTTTCTTTGTATTGAGATGTAATCCATACTGCAGACTGTATTCTTCAATCTTTATCAGTAAGTGTTTTAAGTCATCCTCACTTTCAGCAAGCAAAGTTGTGTCCTCATTGTGTCACAGATTGTTAAAGTTAATCCTTCCTCCAATCATGATGCCCTGTTCTTCTTTACATGGTTCAGTTTCTCAGATTATTTGCTCAGCATATTGATTGAATAAGGATGGTGAAAGGATACAAACCCTGACACGCTACCATCTTGATTTTTAAACTGTGCAGTGTTCCCTTGTCCTGTTTGAATGACAGCTTCCTACTCTGTTTACAGGCTCCTCATGAGTAAAATCATGGGTTCTGGAATTCCCATTCTTCTCCAGGTCATCCACAATTTGTCATGAACCACACAATCAAATGCTTTTGCATAGTAAATAAAACACAAGTAAACATCTTTCTGGTATTCTTTGCTTTGAGCCAAGATTGATCTGACAACAGCTATGATATCACTCAATCTACATTCTCTTCTGAATCCAGCTTGCATTTCTGGAAGTTCTCTGTCAATATACTGCTGCAAACGTTTTTGAATTATCTTCAGTAAGATCTTACTTGCATGTGATATTAGTGATATTGTTTGATAATTTCCATATTCTGTGGGATCACCATTCTTTGGAATGGGTACAAATGTGGATCTCTTCCAGTCAGTTGGCAGTTAGCTGTCTTCCAAATCTCTTGGCATAACTGAGTGAATGTCTTAGTGGGGCATCCATTTGTTGAAACATCTCAATGTCAATTCCAGGAGCCTTGTTCTTCCTCACTTCCTTCAGTGCAGCTTTGACTTCTTCCTTCCATACCATTGCTTCTTGATCATATTCCACCTCCTGAAACGGATGAACATCAACAAGTTCTTTTCCAAGCAGCAACTCTGTGTATTCCTTCCATCTTCTTTTGATGCTTCCTGCATCATTCAATATTTTGCCCATAGACTCTTTCAATATTGCAACTTGAGGCTTAAATTTTTCTTCAATTTTTTCCACTTAAGAAAGGTGAAGTGAGTTCTTCCCTTTTGGATTTCTAACTCCAGGTCTTTGCACATTTCATTATAATAATTGACTTTGTCTTTTTGAGCTGTTCTTTGAAATCTTCTGTTCAGCTCTTTTATCTTGTAATTTCTCCTATTTGCTTTAGCTACTCTCCACTCAAGGGCAAGTTTCAGAGTCTCTTCTGACATCCATTTAGGTCATTTCTTCCATTCTTATCTTTTTAAAAACCTCTTGCTTTCTTCATGGATGATGTTCTTCTTTTCATCCCATAATTCTTCTGTTTTTTGGTCAGTAGTGTTCAATGCATCCAATCTATTCTTTAGATGGTCTCTAAATTCAGGAGGGATATATTGAAGCTCATATTTTGGCTCTCATGGACTTCATTTAATTGTCTTCAGCTTCAATTTGAACTGGCATATGAACAGTTGATGGTGTGTTCCACAATCAGCTCCTGGCCTTTTTTTGGCTGCAGATATTTAGCTTTTCCATCACCTCTTGCCACAGATGTAGTCAATCTGAATCTTCTGTATTCCATCTGGTGGTCTCCAGATGAATAGCTGCTGTTTGTGTTGTTGAAAAATAGTATTTGCAATGAATGAGTAATTGGTCTTGCAAAATTCTATCATGTGATCTCCAATGTTATTTCTATCATCAAGGCCAAATTTTCCAACTACTGGTGATTCTTCTTGGTTTCCAACTTTTGAACTCTATTCACCAGTAATAATGAACACATCTTGATTGCATGTTCAGTCAATTTTAGACTGCAAAAGTTGATTAAAAATCTTCAATTTCCTTATTTTTGGCTTTGGTGATTACTGCATAATCTTAATAATAGTAGTATTAACTGGTCTTCCTTGTAGGTGTATGGATATTTTCCTATCACTGACAGCATTATATTTGAGGACAGATATTGAAACATCCTTTTCAATGATGAATGGCATGTCATTCCTCTTCAAATTATCATTCCTGGCATAATAAATCATATGGTTATCTGATTCAAAATGCTCAAAACCAGTCAATTTCAGCTCAGTAATTCTTAGGTTATCAAACATTATGTATTCTATTTCAGTTTCGAAAACTTCCAATTTTCCTAGATTTCTAATTCATACATTCCATGTTCCAGTTATCAATGCATGTTTGCAGCTGTTTCTCCTCAATTTGAGTCATGCCACAGCAGCAAATGAAGATCTTAAAAGCTTTACTTTATTCATATCATTAACATCAGTTCTACTCTGAAGAGACAGCACGTTCCCAGTTGTATTTTGAGTGCCTTCGCACCTAAGAGATTCATCTTCCTGCACTGCATCAGACAATGTTTCCAGGATATTCATATAGTTGCCCAGTAGTATATCAGACAGTGTTTCTCTGCTATCATAGGTTTTCTCTGGCCAATTCTTTGATAAGTGGATGGCCTCTTCCTACTTCCTAGACTATCTCAGTCTGTAAGCTACATTGAAACCTGTGCACCATGTGCAACCTTGCTGGTGTTTATTACACTGGTGGCACAGCCTCAAGCCTCACAGCAGTGTGCAAGCCACCACAATATGACTGATAGACAAGTTCCTCTCCCTTAGCTGTTCAAAACCTCTCCACTCTCCCCTTACCTGGATCCTGTGGCTTTTTGTCCCAGGCATACCCCTCCCTTTCCTGCCTCTGGTGGTTGGGTCTGTCTCCTTCCCCTTTCTTGACTCCTGCGGCTTTTGTTCTCGCTGGTGTTCCCCTCCCTTTCCTACCTCTGACAGAGGGTCTGCAAATTTGCTTTTTCATAATTTGAGAATTCAATACAATCTACTAATTTTAAAAACACATAAAATATATCCCCAATATATGTTATATGGGTGGATAGATGGGTGGACAGGTTGAATGATGAGGTATATCTATGCAGGGGGGAGTGTGCCCAAGACCATGTATAGGGTTGGCAGACATTGTTGCTACAAGTGTATTGGTATGTTTTCTAAGAATTCCCAGGTATACAGTAGAGTTGACAAAGCACAAGGTTGTAGTCACTCCTTGGTCACAGCCATCTACACAGAGAGAGTGAGTAGTTGGACCTGTGGGCCTGGGACCATAGTTGCAGGGGACATCAAGCTCAATTGGTGTAACATACTACATAAAAGCATTTTTCCACTTTGGTAAGTAGTGACCAGGAACTTAAAAGCTCACCACCGGCCATCTAGATGCAAATGATGGGTCCCTCCTCATCTAGAGCAAAGAAGAATGAAGAAAACCAAAGACACATGAAAACAATTAGTCCAAGTGACTGGTACACCATGCGATTCTCAGCCTATGGGACTATGAGACCAGAAGAACTGATGGTGCCTGGATACTACTATCAAAAACTCAGGGGGAGATCTATGTAGGAGTTTCTAGACAGAGTGGGAGAACAATGTGGAGCAAAACTCAAAATCATTGAAAGAACAAACAAACATACAAAAAAAAGACCAGGTTTGCTGGTCTGATACAGCCTGATGGAACCCCTAAGATTATGGCCCCTAGCTGCCCTTCTGGTCTGGAATTGAACTCACTCCTCTGGCTTTAAGCCAAACAAAAGACAGGCACATGAGCTGAATACTCACGTTAGGTAGATATGCTCCTTGGAGAGATCAATCATGGAAGAATAGAAAGGCTGTGTATGCACAGGGAGAGAGGTGGGGAGGTAGGACAGCATGAGAGGGAGGGACACACAGGAGAGGTAAGTATGGAGAGGAAGTGAGAGGGGAGCTGTTGCATTGTGGGAAATTTCAGTTAATGTCATGAGACAAAGTGTATATGAGCTTCTGTGTGGAAAGTGAATTTGCTCTCTAAACTTTCACACAAATTACAATAAAAATTGAAATAAAATACATATATCTCCCCAATGTAATAACTGTTCTAGAAAGTAAAACTTACTATTTAAAACCAATGGTAATAAATAAAAATAAAATAAAATTACCATATTTATTACACTGGAAGGCAGTAAGCATAGCAGATAAGTGTATTTTTTTGATGCCTGCAAACCTGGATTCAAATCTCTTTTTACCCTCTAATAATTGACTTCTTGCCGAGATTGGTAATTAAAAATAAATAAATAAATAAGATTTCTTATATGAGCATCAGAGAAAAATAATTAATTTATTGAAAATTATACAAAAAACACAATATTCATATGTAATGAATATTAGAGTATTTTGTAGGGCTTAATTTACAATGAGCACTCATTGTGTCTAAATAATCCCATTATTTTAATAATTTTAAACATGAAAAATATCACCATGATTGAATACTAACACATTTCAGTTTCAACTTAAAATGTTCTTCATATTACCCTCTTTCCAACCAATGGAAGATAAATCAATTATAGCTTTATTCATTCAGTTGTAATTCAATGGATAATAAGGCCAACGAGATATTTATAGGGATTATTGGTATGACTTGCTTCATCTCAAAAGGAATACCTGGAACTTTTTAAACTACTAAATCCTGATTATTGGTCTGAAACGATAACTGATAGAATAAAAATACACAATAACACCATATTTGTGATATGGAGCCATATAAATTAATAGAAAAGTTATTTTTGAAATATTGTGTCTTATATGCGCCTAGGTATGTACATAGTTGTTTTATGATGAGAGGTGGTTTATTTCAAAAAGTCTGCCTACATGCATGGAAAAAAATGATAATCACTGTAATTTATTGAATACCTTCATGTTTAAGCACTTTATTGAGACAATGTTGAATATCTCAGTTACAGATCAAAAAAAAAAAAAAAATACCTCACTGCCCTGAAGTCAGAGGCGACCTCATACTTACCTCCATGGATTTCTGGGGCAGTATCACTAAGGAAGTAAATTGCCCAATCATCTTTCTGAGGAATGGCTAGTGGGTTTGAACTGCCAGCCTTCTGTTTAGCAGTCAAATGTCCTAGGCATTACTTCAGAACAAAAGGCGTCTGTAAATAACTTGTGCATACAACAGTGTGTATGATATAAAAGTCAGACTTAAAAATCTAAAACTCTCATTTAATCTTCACATAAGTCAGATATTACCAGCTTACTTTCACTTTACTAATGGGGGAAAAATCAACTTGAAGAGCAAGGAATTTGTTTGATGAAAGACAAAAAGCAAGTGAAAGAGCTGGAATTTGAACCCCAGCTTATCCAACATTAAATAATAATTTGTCTTATTTTTGATCTTTTAATTGCTGCCTCTTTGTTGATTGGCTTATCCTCAGATTAATTAAATGGGTTCACATGAAGCTGACTTTTCAATTTTAAAACCTTTTAAAAATTTATTTTCGATTATTTTCAAAGTGTAAGGAGAAGGGTGTGATCAAAGGAAATTCTGTCTGCTCTGTCTGAATTCTGGATGTTTTCTCACGTTAATTCACCTCCAGAAATTCAAGTTGGATTCATCAGACGGATGTTGGCTAAAAGCAAAGAATACCCATAAGATGTTTAATTGTGTTTCATTGACTATGCAAAGGCATTAGATGGTGTGGATCGTAAAAAACTATGGATACATTGAGAAGAATGGGAGTTCCACAACACATAATTGTGCTCATGAGAAGCCTGTACTTAGACAAAGAGGCTGTCAGTTGAACAGAACAAGGGAATACTGCATGGCTTAAAAACGGGTAGGGTGGGAATCAGGGCTGTATCTTTTCACCGCACTTATTCAATCTGTACGCTGAACAAATAACCTGAGAACCTAGACTATACGAAGAAGAACACAGCATTAAGTTTGGAGGACGACTCATTAATAATCTGCAATGTGCAGATGACACAGTCTTGCTTGATGAAAGTGAAACTGACTTGAAGCCCTGACTGGTGAACATTGAAAGCTAAATCCTTTAGTATGGATTGCATTTCAACATAAAGAAAACAGAAAACCTCACACCTGGACCAATAAACAACATCACAATAAATGGAGAAAAGATTGAAGTTGTTAAAGATTTCATTTTACTTGGATCCACAATCAACAACATCCATGGAAGCAGCAGTCAAGAAATCAGAAGTCTTATTGCACTGGGAAAATCTGCTGCAATAGACCTTTTTAAACTGTGAAGGAGCAAAGATGTCTCTTGGAAGACTAAGGCACACCTAACTCATCCATGGTGTTTTCAATCAACTCATACGCATGTATAAACTAGACAATGAATAAAGAAGACTGAAGTAGAACTGACGCCTTTAAATTGTCCTGTTGGTGATGAATACTGAAAATTACCATGGACTGCCAGAAGAATGAATATATCTGTCCTGAAAGAAGTGCAGCTAGAGTGCTCCTTGGTGGTGAGAATTGCCAGACTTCATCTCACCTACTTTTATTATGTTGCCAGAAGGTACCATTTCCTGGAAAGGTATATCATGCTTGGTAAAGTGGAGGATCAATACAAAAGGGGAAGACCCTCAACAGGATGGATTGTTACAGTGGCTGCAGTGACGGACTCAAGCATAGCAAGTATTTTAAGGGCAGCACAGGTCCAGACATTTGTTCCTTCTGTTGCAGATGGAGTCACTGGGAGGTGGAGCCCACTCAACCACCTAACAACAACAACAATTTGTAAAAGGGGCTGTTTGGGGGTGTGCTAATAATTTTTGAAAAATACTCAGATTTTTTAATGTGAAATCTGACTAATTAATTAGGAAAATAGAAGAAGAATTCATGTTTTTGAGCTATGGTGCTCAAAGGAGTATCTACTGTACCCTGGACTGCTGGAAGAATGAACAAGCCTGGATGAAATGCAGCCTGCATGCTCCTTAAAATAAAGATGGCGAGATTTGTGTCACCTTCTCCAGACTTGTTATCATGAGGGACAAGTCCTGGCAGAAGAACTTCCTGCTTGAAAATAGGGGGTCAATGAAAATGAGGACACTCCTCAACTAGATGGATTTACACAGTGACTACAAAAGTGGGCTCTAAAATAGCAAAGGTGTTGAGGATGGCACAAGACCAAGTAGCATTTGATTCCGTTGTACGTAAGGTCAGTGTGAATTGGAATTGACTCTAAGACACCTAAGAACAATGTTTGCTAAGCTTCAGTTCATTCTTGGCCTAATAGACTTCTTTCTTATTTCCAAAGATATAAAATAACTTAGTTACTCAAGAATCAGCAACACATAAGGAAATATACACTAAAAATAACATTCTATGGGGATAAAGTATTTCCAAAATAAAGATCATATACTAAAGATATTACACTAAGCCTTAGAAGGTTTTACTTTTCAGAAATACATATAACAGGAGAAGATGAAATTATGAAGAATATACTAATGCCACAAAGTAGAAATGCATGATACAAAACTTTGAAAACACATCATCTCTGTCAAAAACAGCAGCACTGTACTTCAAAATTCTCTCACAAAGCCCACTGTTTTGATTACAAAATCTGAGAACATATGCTAAAGAAGTATACAATCTGAATTTCTATCTGAACAGATGAAATTCAGTTTCACAAACGCCATGGTTTTCAACAGATAGATTCCAGGAGCACAATTCCTTTTAGGTCACTCTCCTTGCAAAGTGGTAACATTCTGGCAGTAGATATTGTTTAGCATGAAAACATTTGACACTATTGTTAGAGGTTTCTTGGTGATACTATGTGCCCCCAGTTGGTGTGTGGGCTATATACATAGTTTAAATAGTTCTCTTGACTTCTGATAATTTCTGAAAAACTGGAAATCTCAGCAGGAACTAAAATGACATTGATAGTTATAAGAGGGTCTGCACTGGATTTCACCTTCCAGCATTTTGCTCTTTCAATAAAGTATATCATCGAGAGGATGGGAGGGCTGTCAGGTCACAAACACACTACAAATGAAAAATGACAGATATTTTGCTTTTTACATGACTAGAGTCTGATATGGAGCTTAGTTTAAGTCATCCAGACTCTTTTATCAAGGTTGAGGAATAGAGTAATTTTATTGTGATGTTGCAAAAACCTATTTACCACACACTTGAATCTGAGAAACGAAGGAGACTATCACAAACTTTCAGAATGAATCTAGTAAGATCAAAAAACTTTAGGAACTTCCTTGCCCTGCATCGTGGAAATTATGGTTTGCCTGCCACTCTAGCCATTCTAGAAAGTGTTCTTTCTTCCCATGTAGTAGTTATTGCACAGTTCCAGGAATTCATTTCCTTGATTTATTAACATGCATGAATGGCTACTCTTGAGTTGTAGAAATGGGGTGATTATGACCCAGGATATGCCAATTAGTCCTTTACCCAAGGATTTAGAATTGAAAATAAATATAGTAAATCACTCACTTTTGGGTGATTGAACCAGTGATAATAAAACTCAGGAACTATGGATTGAATAAATTGCATCTGTAACTTGAGAGAAGGAAAAATTCTTTTAGAAGAGACAAAGACAAAGCAGGAATACAGAAAGATACATTGGAGGAAGGAAAATTCTTTGATTCCCTACAGCTACTTAATCCTTACTCTGCTTCAATCCATTACTGAGAACAATTTGCTTTCTCTAACAAATGTCCTCTTTTTCCCTACAGAAGATTTTTTTTTTTTTTTTTTTTCTGTTTTCCTAAAGGTAATGCAATGTGTTGATTAAATCAAAAGAGTTCAAATAACTGTCTCTTCTTATGGAAATAAAGGAGGTTTGGCAGTACAGTGAAAGAGCCCTGGTGTTGCAGTCCCTCAGGCACTTGACTGCTAACCAGAAGGTTGGTGGTTTAAACCTACCAGCTGCTCCACAGATGGGAGATGAGGCAATCCACCTCTGTAAATATTTACTGCCTTGGAAACCCAACAGGGGTCGGTATGAGTCAGAATCAACTCAATGGCAGTATTTTGGTTTGTTTGGTTTTTGTTTGTTTGTTTGTTTTGTTTTTTTTTTGGTAGTACAATGAGTGGTTAAGAACTTGGCTACTAACTGAAAGGTTGGTGGTTAAAACATGTCAGCCACTCCCTGGGGAAAGTGATGGCAGTCAGCTTTTTAGAAATGTGCAAACTTGGAAACCATAAGGTGTAGTTTAGCTTTGTTCTTTAGGGTCACTATGAGTTGCAATTGATTTGATGACAACTGATTTGAGTTTTGTGATTAATGCCCTTTCCAGCCAAGAACATACATTAAACACATATGATGCAATGAGAAATACCTGGCAAATAAGGAACATCAGTTTGATCAAATAATCATGTGAGAGGGTAAAAAGACATGGATTTTAAAGAGAGAAATGATAGACTCTGATTCCTCCTATGGAGTCTTGGTTAATTATTTAGACTCTGCTCATCAGTTTTTTAAAGACCAGATTTACAGTAATAAAATCACACAGGTTGCCACATTTAGAAAAATATGCTTAGGGTTTGATGTTTTGCTGTCATCATGTTGAAGATCTTATCTTTCCGTTTGTGTTCTATGTTTGGTGTTAGATATAATAGAAGATTTTCCAGCTGAACATTTTTCGGGTACACAGGTAAAGTCTGATGATTGAAATGAACGTACACTGGGAATTTGAAGCCCCAGTTCACACTTGGTCCTGTTTCCTGATGTCCCGATACACCCAGAATGGGTTTTTGGCTGTCTAATTCCTACCTTCTGGCACATGGGGCCCTGCTCACATCCTTTTCCTCACTTTCTCCACAATTGTGGTTAATCTCCACCAGGACATGGACTAGGTTGACTCAGTAGGGGTAAGGTCCCTGTTGTACCACTGATAGAGCCTAAGAGCAAGGAGTGTCAGGTTAGATGTGTGCTTCAGCCATCTCTACCCTGGGATGACATTTCAAGAGTACATTTAGCAAATGTCACAGTGGCAGCCTCTCAACCACCCCAGATCCAGATTTACAGCAAGTCCTAGGGGTTGTCCATTTGAAGTACAACAGAGCAGTGACCTCACAGTGAAGAGGGGAAGGAGAGATTAACTTTTTTGATGTTTTCATTTTTCTCTAGGCCCTGAAAATTCTGTAGCTAGATTTTTCTCTAGAGATGGCATAAGGTACTTATCCAAATTCCAAGTAAAGATCTACCCTTTTGTTGTTGTTGTTGTTGTTGTGTGCCGTCGAGTTGGATCTGACTCATAGTGACCCCTTCTTGGGTTTCCAAAGCAGTAACACTATGGAAGTAGATTGCCCAACCTTCCTTCAGAGGAATGGCTGGTGGATTTGAACCACTAGCCTTCTGGTTAGCAGTCAAGTGCCTTAGGTACTATGCTACCAAAACTCCTTTTTTAGGCTTATCTAAGGAAGATGTAAGAAGCTCTGGTGGTATAGTGGCTAATGTATTCTTCTGCTAACCAAAAGGTCAGTGATTCAAACCTACCACCAGCTGCTCTGAAGGAGAAAGATGAGGCAATCTGTTTCAAGAAAGATTTATAACCTTGGAAACCCTAGGGGGCAGTTCTATTTTGTTCTGTAGGGTTGCTATGAGTCAGAATCAACTAGATGGCAGTGTTTTTTGTTTTGTTTTGTTTTGTTTTTATTGAAGAGGTTGGTCAGATTTCCAAGAATGAATTTACAAGCCAGTTTTTTGTTCACTGGAAAGCTAAAATGACAGGGTAGGTGGAATGTGAATAAAATATTGAAGAGAAAAGGGCATAAAGTTTATCTTTTCTGGGTTAGCCTCCATAGCTTCCTAATCAGTGTGTCACAATGTGCATTGTAGGACTGTGGCCAGTTATCCTCTGCAGGCCTTCTCTATTTTAGTCCATTGTGTTGTATAGTCTTTATTTTTAAACAAATAATTAAAACGAACCACAGAGAGACAGGAAGGGGAGGAGTTTGAAAACTCAAATAATCCAAGGATGATGGAGAAAGAAAAAGTAATGCATAGCACATAGGGGACTATAATACTTAGCAAATTTTGGATGTAAAGTACACCAACTCCTCTCTTATCAATATGGTTAGGTCCCAAGGCTCACACTGTTATGCAAAAATAATAATTACACAAACATGTGAATGTTCACATCAGATCAAAAAATGGAGGTGATTACATTATTACATAATTGCCAATTTACTTTATTAAGTAACTGCTAAATTATATCATTATGTAACTGCCAAATTAAATATTTACATAAATGGCAAACCACTGAGACTCATTTCCCAATCAAGTGGACATATAGCCTTAGCTGTCACAGCCAGCATTGCCCTTGCCTCATATCTTGGCTTTCATTATTGCCAGATGTACATCATTAATGCACAAAATAATTGGATAGTAGATTTTTCCCTTTTGCTATAAATGTGAAATGTTGGAAACTGACATGGTAGATAAGTAAGGAGTAGATGTAGTCATTATTGTCATGACACCATCTACCTAATTTTTGATGAATTAGACAAATGTAAGTAATTTTCACAGTCTTAAACATCTTCTATCTAAATTAACATATAGAAGTCTTATCTCAAATTAGTTACCGTCCCTGGATCTGCTAAAAGATTATGGGCTCAGATATTAACAAAAAAGTTGGCAGTTTATATCCACCCAGAGATGTTTCATAAGGAAATCTGATGATCTTCTTCCAAAAAGTGAAATCCTATGGAGCACAGTTCTCTGGAACACTTTGGTGTACTTATGACTTAGAACAGAATCAGTAGCAAATGGTTTGTATTATTTTCTTTTGTTTTACACTCTACAGTAAAGAAAGATGAAAATTTGTTGTAATCACAAGTCATAGATGTTCAAAGCTAAGTTTCAAATCGATTTGAATTGCTTCAGTCATGGTTAATGAAACAAAACTGGAACAGACAAACTTTTTAAAATTTTGGTGAAATGGAATGATAAGTAGAATAGGATATATTATGGGTCAAAGACATGGAATAAGAGACTCAGAAGATACATAGTGACCCATTTGAGGTGCCTAAAGTGGGAATTTGGATTATTACCAGGACAGTGGAGAAAGCCACACATTGAAATCTGTTCAGTTGACCACCATCTTTGATCAGGACACTGCTGTTTGTAAGCATTCTTATCAAGAGATTTGGTTGCAATGTACACCAAACATCTTTTCTAAGAAGAGTATTAAGTTTTTAGCGGGGCATCAAACCTTAATTTTTCCTATTCTTGTTATTGTACCAGTTCACATGCATTTTAAAGTTCAGGTTATTCCAGATTCTCTTTGTCAGCCATGATTGAACCAGAAAGAACCATTTAGAAGTTCTCATTCAAAGATTTCATTTTGGATACTTGTTTTAAATATTTTGTTTTTTAATCAAAACTAGAACTAACCACATTCAGCTGCAGGGATCCAGGTGAGGAGAGGGAACTCAGGTACACCCAAAGCAGAAGGGCAGTAGAGCATGAGAAAGGAGATTAACAGCCAGGAACCCTGACAGAGGTGCAGTCAGTGTCAGAGGTCCAGGTGAGAATAGGGAACACAGGCATGCCTAGAGCAGCAGGGTGGGAGAGCAGGAAAAAGGGGATTAAAAGCAAGGAACCCGGAGAGAGGAGCAGTCAGCAACAGGGATCCAGGTGAGGAGACGGAACTCAGGCATGATCAAAGCAGCAGGGTGGGAGAGTGGGAGAAAGGGGATTAGAAGGCCCAAGAATCCAGACCGAGGAAGAGTCAGGTGCAGGGACCCAGGAAAGGGTGGTGTGAGAGGTTTCTAACAGAGAGACAAACTTGTCTGTCGATTTGTCCTACCGTGGTGACATGTTGATGTGAGTTTTGAAGCTGAGCCACTGGTGTTTCAAACCCAGTGGGATGCACATAGTGCACAGATATCAGCCCAGCTTACAGACTGAGACAGACTAGGAAGAAGGAAGAGGCCGTCCACTTCTCAAAGAATTGGCCAGGGAAAATCTTATGAATAGCAAAGAAACACTGTTTGATGCATTACCATGCAACTTTATAAATAGTCTGGTTAGGTTTAAGGCTCTCAAAATAGGACTGAAAAAGAGCTGCATCATCTGAGGAAACCCAGCCTTACTCCTATGGATAAGGTAAAGCTTTTGAGACCTTCATTTGCTGATGTCACACCACTCAAATTGAAGAGAAATAGCTGCAGACATCCATTAATCATCAGAATATGGAATGTATGAACTATGAATCTAGGAAATTTGGAAGTTGTCAAAAATGAAATGGAATGCATAAAAATTGATATCTTCAGCATTAGTGAGCTGAAAGGGACTGGTTTTGGCCACTTTGAATCAGACAACCATGTGATCTACTATGCCGGGAATGACAGTTTGAAGAGGAATGGTGTGGCATTCATCATCACAAAGG
>NW_006922469.1:635750-649906 GCF_000298275.1 Orycteropus afer afer
TAAAAGTAATATTACCAAGCATATTAGAAATAATTTTTTTTAGACAATCAACAGAAAATTTTAATTTTTTACACAATTACACTGGTGACTGTAATGATTTTTATATATTATAGATTCTAACTCTTTTATTCAGACAAATTTACCTGAATTTCCTCTATAATATTCATCTCTATATCCTTTGCATCTAGAGGAGGGCATTGCTTAAAGCAGGCCATTATAAGTAACATGTGGTTGTGTGTCATTAAGTTCCCACTCATAGCAAACATATGGGACAGTGAAGGTTTACCAAAGCTCTAATCTTTAGTAGGAAAAAGCATGGGACAGCCCACATTTACAAAAAATTGACCACTGAAATCTTATAAATAGCAGTGAAACATTATCTGATAATTATCTGGAGTTAGAAAATCAAAGGGGAAGAACACACTTGGCATTGCCCTGCTGAAAGAATTAAAGAAAAAAAAGACCTCTTTAACATATCAAAGAACAAAATTGTCACTTTGAGCACTTGCACGCACCTGACCCAAGCTATGGTATTTTAAATAACCTCATGGATGTGACAGCCAGACAATGAATAAGGAGGATTTGACTTGTGGTGTTGGTGAAGAATATTATACTATGGACTGCCAAAACAACAAAGCAATCTGTATCGAAAGAAGTACAACTGGAATGCTCCTTGGAAGAGAGAAAGGCTCTACTTCTCTAGTACTTTGATCATATTATAAGGAAGGACATCATGCTTGGCAAAGTAGGGGTTCATTGGAAAAGGGTATGACCTCAAAGAGATGGCTTGACACAGTGACTACAACAATGAGCTGAAGTGTAGCAAGGATTGTGAGGATGGCACATTACTGGAAAGTATTTCATTCTGTTGTACATAGGGTGATGATTAATCAAAACTGACTCAATGGCACCTGTGAACAAGAAGGCCACATCATTCTGTAGAGAAGCTGGTGGGTTAGCAACCGAGTGCTTAATTACTATACAACCAGGGCTTCTTATAGGAAAGATCACTTTTTATTATCTGATATTTAGCTTAGTGGACAAATTTTAGGCACTATTTTGCTGTTTCGTTTACTGTACAAACTTGGTAGAATTATTCATACCTGGATTCTTTGTATTTTCATCAGTAAGGGAAGGAGACTGCTAGTATCTGATATTTTTTGCTGAATAATTTAATAATGAGTTATATATTAAATCCACTAACAAAGAAATAAAAGCAAAGTCAAAGAGAAATAAAAGGTCTTCAAGATATATAATATATTTCACCCTTGTCCTATGCACCACTTGATAAAGCAATAAAATGACAAGGGTACAAAAGTACAGTAACATCTGCAGCCTTTAAAGCTCTTCAAGCCTTAGAAAAGAAGAATACTTTAACCACAAAGCTATTTAGAAACATAATGCTAACCCTTTCTTCTGGGATTAGAAAAACAACTAACAAGTTAAAATCTGACTCCTCTTTAATGAGTTTTCAATTTCTTCATAAGGTAGCCTGCTGTAGTGTACATTTAATTGTCATTTAATGCTGACAACATATAGGTGTTGGTTATGTTTACAAACTGCTAAGAATCAGCATATTTTAATGTGCCGGATAATATTTTTGGAGCCAGAATCCCTCTTGCAATGTATCCATCCTTATTTAATAACTCTACTGAATGATTACAGGCTGAGAAAAGAAGTTTGTATAAAAGATGACTGTTGTTATTTTAATATTATTACAAACAAAAGACAAATCTGGGAGAATATACAAAGATTAGGCTTTAAATTTAACTTAAATGTAAATTTATCACTGATTCATACTCTAAAAAATAAGGACAAATAACATGTATTAGAATGATTGATAACAAGAGAAAATTGATATGTAATCTAAATCAAGTATTTTACATTATCCAGAGCCAAGAAATGAAAAGCACAGTGAAAATTTTGTACCCAATAAAAATTTAAGGAAGAAATAGCCTATATAATCCTAAATTCTATTACATTTAGTTCTCTTTATTGAGTGCATGTGTATGCCAGATCCTCTAGTAGATACTGTGTTTCAAGGATAATTAAAATATGAACTAGAACTCAAAACCTCATAGACACTACATTGCTCATGAGCCCTGAATTTCAATGAAATGTTTTAAAGGTTACATCTATGTTGGTGTTCATACTCACTAGCATCCTGTTTCTTCTATGTTATGTCTCATACACGTAGGTGATCTCATTGGGATACATCATCTTCTTCCATACTTAGAATATCTATCTGGGTATAGAGAATTAGCTCGGATCTAGAAGACAATGTGTTCAATATATTATCCCAAACCTTTAAATGCAGTGTATTAACTCAAGAGTGATGCACACTAGGCCAGTACCTATCTCCCACCATGATTTCTAACGTGCTATTCTCTGCTGGTAGATGCAAGCCCAGTTACTACAAGTGACCATGTGTCCAGCTGTGTAGAAAAAGATGGAAGAAATGAAGTCAGCACATACTGTTGTGGTTTGGTGCTGCCGAGTAGGCTCTGACTCACAGTGACTCAGTGTATAATGGAACGAAGCACTGCCCAGTCTTGCACCATCCTCACAATCCTTGCTACACCTGAGCCCATCATTGTAGTCACTGTGTCAAGGCATCTTGTTGAGAGTCTTCCCTTTTTTTTCATTGGCCTTCTACTTTACCAAGCCTGATATCCTGCTCCAAGTACTGATCCCTTCTGATATGACCAAAAACCATGGGAAAAAGTCTGGATATTCTTCTTCTAAGGAGCATTCCAAATGTACATCTAAGACAGATTCATCATAGGTAATAATAATATATTATTGAAGTTTTTAAATCCTGCTTCTACCTTTTTCCTGAGTATTTTTGCCCCTGCCCTTTCCCATGGTTCTGCTATATAAAATAGTACTTATTTTTTTCTTAAGTTTAGTTAAGTTGCATTCTTGAAATTTACTACCAAGAAGATCATCATCTATTTCTTTTTTTTGCATGCATGAATTACACAAATAATTAAACTTATGATCAAAACAAACAAACAAAAAAAACCTGACTGCCATCGAGTTGGATTTGTCTCATAGCGACACCTTCTTGGGTTTTTGAGGCATTATCGTTACGGAAGTACGGAAGTAGATTGCCAAGTCTTTCTAAGGAGTGGCTGGTGGGTTTGAACCTCCATCCTTCTGGTTAGCAGTCAAATGCCTTAAGCACTGTGTCACCAGAGCTCCTATAAAAAAGTAAATTTTCTGAAACTGTTACATGAATCAATTTTGGGTGTAAGTAAAGTTCTCAGATTGTAGAAAAAGTGGGAAAATGTTTCCATGATAAAAATGTAATCATTTTAGCATTATTTTCTCTTTTAATATATTTTGCTTAGGGGATTTAATTTGGATAATATAAATCCTTAGATGATTCAGGTAAGCACTTATAACCATTATGGGTTTCTAGTGGAATAAGAATGATTCAAACATTTTTATGAGATTCTCTACAGCAATTTCTGTATCAACAAATTTTTCATGATAAAATAATTTTTTTTTACTTTATCATGAAACAAAGATTTGAACAAAGATTTGAAGATCCTCTGCATTACAATAAAGACCATGGTGGTTAACTGGTAGAATTCTCCCTTTAAATGTGGGAAATTCTGGTTCAATTCATATCCAGTGCACTTTCAGAATAGCTACCATATGTCTTTCAGTGGAAGTTTTCATGTTGTTATTATGCTAAACAAATTATAGTAGAGCATCCAAACTAAGACAGAGTAGGAATAAAACCCTAGTAATAGACTTTAAAAAATCTTCCAATGAAACCTTATGGTCCAATCCTGGTGTATTTAGTGTTGCCATAAGTCTGGATGCAATTCAGTGGCAGTAAACCATGACAACTTGGTACAATATGACTGCACTGGCAATCAAATAAGGAAATAGAAAGCTAACTCCTAGGGAAGACAAACAGCAAGTTCTAGAAATGAGTAAGTACTTATAGCATCCCTGTGAGGTTCAACACCTCTATTAAGTTCAAACTTGATTCAAGACCCATATAAGCAAAATGATCAACTATCATGGATAACTCATAAAAATATGCCATGTTTTATATCTGGAAAAGTAAATAAATAATTTTTTTTTCTCAAATAAATATTTACTATTCATCATATCATTCCATGTTAAAAGGAAGTTACCTTCTATCTTATCCCTTAGGTAGGCGCTCTGGGAGCATAGTGCCTAAGGCACTTGACTGCTAACCAGAGGGTGATGGTTCAAACCCACCAGCCACTACTGGGTAGGATGGGTGGGCAATCTACTACCCTAGTGATACTGCCTTGGAAACCCAAGGAGGGGTCACTGTAAGTCGGGTCCAACTTGACGGCGCTTAATTACAACAACATCCCTCAGGTAAAATTATATCTGGTATTAAATGAGTTTTAATTGCACCATAATTCAGATATTCCTAAAGAATAACATATCAGATGATCAGAAAGATGATTTCAAAGTATTTCTAATTGAATAATTTTTATAAAAACATGTTGATAGTATTATTGCTGAATCTTTTACTCCTTCAGTGCAGAAAATGAAGACATTAGCAAACCACTGATAACATAAAACTAAATAAATCATCAGTTTTAATATAAATTGAATTGTTTGTCTAATTTTTGCATGAATATTTTATTTTGCACTACGTTAAGGAAAAGTTGACATCAATGATAGATAGCAATATTACTACTACAAAAAAATGGTCCTTCTAACTTAAACAATGAAAGTAATGACTGTCTAAAGGAGTGCTATAAAACTGCACTTCTGCATACTTGTTTGATGGCATAAGATGTGGTTTCTTCAATCCATTATATTATTTTTTATAAAATGTAAGAGAAATTCACTTAATATTAAATTCAGTGTGTTAATATAGGAGTTTGGAGATCATCTCTTCAACTTGTGCCGTTTCATGAATTCTATTTTTATGTATACCTGAAGTAAAATTTCTTTCTGTTACACCTTTTATAGGCATATCATTGTGTATGAAGGACTACACTGATCTTTAGAAAAAAAAAAAGAAAAACACTTTTTTTAATTTTTACTCAGAAGTAAGCCCACTTGACTTCATGTTAAGAAAGTCTTACTAAATTCAGTCCCAGACAAGGGTCCAGTGACTGCATTAGGTGATTAACTAGGTGATCCTAGGCAACATGTTTTCTCCAAATCCTAGTACATTCCACTATAAATAGTAAGCAGACAGCTTATCTGTATCAAAATGGTATTGCATGAATTAAGTAAATTACATGCTTAGCAAAATCTCTGTCACACATTAACTGAACAAAGCTATTATCATTTTTGTTCTTAGTATCAAAATTTTACTATTATTATTATTTTTGAATAATGGTAATATTTTCTTATTTTGCTTCATCTTGTAAGTTTGAGGTACTTGTCTTATAATTTTCATATACTTAATTGTGTTTTAAGATTGAAAAACAATAAGTAAAAAGAAATTTAATAATGAATTAGATAGAATTAAAAGAGGTATAAGAAAAAATAAGAAGTCTGTTATATTATCTCTCAATGATTAACAAGTATAAATCTGATTTTTTTCATACATATATATAAAAGAAAAAGTAAATAAAACTTTCTTTTTGTACACTGCACAAATAAGTAGGGTGATAAAAATCATTTGATTCTATTTTTAAGGAGATATATTTTGCACAATTTTCTGAACTGATTTAGGTTTTGTTTTTACTTTCAAAATATTCTCTTGGCTGTTACCATATAAAACATAATTTTAAAACTAATAAAAGCTAGCAAAATTAAATTTTAATGTAAATCAAACAGTTTAAGTTCCTAAAGAACTTCAAATAAAATTTAAATGCGAAAACAAAAATTGATTTATGGTCTCATTTAAAATTATCATGTCATAATTTAGCAGAAGTATATGCTTTATGAAGTAAGAGGCAAGTCTAAATGTCTTCAACAAGTGCAACTTTTGGGGAGGAATTTACTATTAGAAAAGGATACAAGAATACAATGAATAAAAGAAAAGAATGTTAACACTTTTGTCAGATATTTTTGTTATAAAATTATTTTGAATCTTGGGGGTTCTGTTTGAATTTGAATGTTTGAATTCAAATTTGAATGAATTTGAATGTTTGAATTCAAATCTGAATGAATGAATAAGAACCTCTGGTTGCACAGTTACTAAGGCGTTTGACTTCTAACCAGAAATTTGGTGACTTAAACACAGTAGCTGCTCCATGGAAGGAAGAAGAGACATCCTACTTCCATAAAGATTTACAGCCTTGGAAACTCAATGGGGGTCTCTATGAATTGGAATCACTTGATAGCATTTTTTTAATTTAAATTCAGAACATGGACTCATAAGTAGAGTGTATAATCAACACCAAACATTCAGAAGAAAAGCCAATGATAAACAATTATTAAGGCCACATCAATGCTTTCCAGCTGAGTTTCAGTAATATTCATAAGTTAAATGTAATAAGAATATATTTCTTATGAAAACCATCATGCAGATATTCCTAATATATTTAAATTAACCATATTTGTAGTTTGCTGACACTTAAGCTGTCTGATGTTAACATTTTCAAGGCTTTAATAACAAGTACAACAAAGTTTGCTTAATGTTGTAATGTGGTAGAACATGATTTCATCTGTCTATTCTAATACCCAAATATATCAGAGAGTCATATGTTTGTATAAAAATTAAATATCTTTTCCAGTCAAATAATGTCACATTGACTTCATTAGCATTCATGAACTTTCACACTGGAATATAAATGGCAAGTTTTCATTACAGAACAAGTTACTTAGTTTTTATAATTGGAATTGCCATTTTAAACCTCTAATTTTTTGGAAATACGCGTAGGTATAAGTAAGTGTTTCTATATATAAGTCTTTGTAGGACCAGGTCAGGAGGAAATGATTTTCTATGAAATCATAATAAATATTAAACATTTGTTGGGAGCTCTGGTGGCATAGTGCCTAAGGCCTTTGACTGCTAACCAGAAGGCTGGCAGTTCAAACCCACAAGCCACTCCTCAGAAGGAAGACAGAGAAATGTACTCCCATAGAGATACCACCTCAGAAACCCAAGGAGGGGTTGCTTGGAGTTGAAATTAACTCTACGGCAGTGAGGTTTTTTGCTTGTTTGTTTGTTTTGTTTTTTCATTTATTGTGTACCAAGAATTTTACCTGGATTATTTTATTTATTATGACCACTACATGCAGTAACTGGTAAAATTTTCTTTTAGAGGAAAAAAGAAAAAGGGACAGAGAAGTTGCATAATTATTCAAAGGAAAATCCAGTTTCTAAATCCTGAACAATCAGTGCCACAAGACTATGCTTTCAACATCTATATGTCACTGTTTTGCAAATAAGTGAATATTACTTCATTATTTTGCACATAAATCTACATACTCTGCCGTGTATTTTGGTTTTAAATACTAACTCATGACAATGATACTGGCTTTAAATACTAAATATTTTTAAATACTAACTCTAGACAGTAATAATTCTTCCTTCTCCCAATATTCCATAATTAGTCTGTAACTAAGCTTCTCACAATTGTATCATTCTGCTTTATATTGCAGTGATTTATGTGTGTGAGTTATTTCTTAATGCTAGACTGTAATCTTATGTATTCATTAATTAAACAAATGTAAAATGAACATTCCCTCTGTGTACTTCACTGTTCTATCTTTTGGAGACACAGCAATAAAACATTCTGACAAATTTTGTCCTGGAAAAAATGGATATTCTATTCAGGACAGAAACAAGAAAAAAAAATATATATATACTACATATCACCCACTCATCCTTCAGTTTGCCCTTCTGTGGTGACCTGCATATTCCTGTAAGGCTGGAGGCTATGGCACTGGCGTTTCAAATGCCAGCAGGGTCACTAGTGGACATGTTTCAGCAGAGCTTCCAGATACAAGACAGACTAGGAAGAATGAAGAGCCACCCACTTCTCAAAGAATTGGCCAGTGAAAAGCTTATGAATAGCAGCAAATCACAGTCTGATATATCACTGAAAAACTGGAAAAAATAACCCTGAAATATTGGTTGATATAAGATGAGCTGGAAGATGAACCCCTCAGGCTCGAAGGTCCTAAAAATCGACTGGGGAAAAACTGCCTCCTCAAACTAGTGTTGTTGTTGTTGTTGTTATGTGTCATCAAGTCGTCCCCTCAAACTAGAGTCAACCTTAAAAATATGGGTGGAATAAAGCTTTCAGACCTCCATTTGCTGATGGCACCATAGTCAAGATGAGAAGAAACAGCTGCAAGCATCCATTAATAATTGGAATGTGGAATGTACAAAGTATGAATGTAGGAAAATTGGAAGTTGTCAAAAATGAAATAGAGTGCATAAAAATCTATTTCCTAGACATTAGTTAGCAGAGATGGACTGGTTTTGGTCATTTTGCATCAGACAACCATATGATCTACAATGCTACAAAAGACACATCGAAAAGAAATGGCATCTCACTCATTGCCAACAAGAATGTTTTAAGATCTAACCTGAAGTACAGTGCTGTCAGTGATAGGATAATATCCATACACCTACAAAGGAGACCAGTTAATATTACTATTATTCAAACTTATGCACCAACTACTAAAGCCAAAGATGAGGAAATTGAAGATATTTACCAAATTCTTCAGTGTAAAACTGACCAAACATGCAATCGGGATGTATTGATTATTAGTAGTGATTGGAATGTGAAAGTTGGAAACAAGGAAGAATCACTCAATAGTTGAAAAATATGACCTTGGTGACAAAAATGATGCAAGAGAGCTCATGATAGAATATTGCAAGACCAATGACTTATGCATCGCATATACCTTTTCTTCAACAACATAAAATGGCAGTTATACACATGGACCTCATCACATAGAAAACATAAGAATCAAATTGAGTACATCAGAGGGAAAAAGGTGATGGAGAAGCTCAATATCTTCACCCAAAATAAGACCAGGAACTGACTATGGAACAGACCATCAATGTAAGTTCAAGCTGAAACTGAAGAAAATTAAAACATGTCCACGAAGGCTAAAATAAGACCTTGATTATAACTCACCTGAATTTAGAGACCATCTACAAAATAGGTTTAACTCACTGAACACCAGTGATGGATAACCAGACAAGTTGTGGGATGACATCAAGAACATCACTCATGAAGAAAGCAAAAAGAAAGGAAAGGAAGTAAAGACCAAAATGGATGTGAGAAGAGACTCTGAAATTTGCTCTTGAATGAAGAGTAGTGAATGGAAGAAATGGCAAGAAAAAGGAGCAGAACAGATGATTTCAGAGGAGCTCTAGAAGAAAAAGTCAATTATTGTAATTAAACAAGTTGGAGACTTGGAGTTAGAAAACTGAAAATGAAGAGCTTGGCATTTCTCAAGCTGAAAAAACTGAAGAAAAAAATAAAACCTCGAGTTGCAATATGAACAGATTTTATGGGCCAAACATTGAAGGACTTAGGAAACATCCAAAGGAGGTAGACAGAATATATAGATTCACTGTACCAAATAGAATTAATCAATGTTCAACTATTTCAGGAGGTTGAATATGATGAAGAACCAATGATACTGAAGGAAGAAGTCCAAGCTGCACTGAAGGAAATGGTCAAAAACAAAGCTCCAGGAACTGATGGAATACCCATTGAGATGTTTCCACAAAGAGATGCTGTGCTGGAGGCACTTACTCATCTATACCAAGAAGTTTGGAAGATAGCTACCTGTCCAAATGACTGGAAGAGATCCATATTTGTACCCATTCCAAAGAATGTCGATCCAGCAGAATGTGTAAATTATTGAACAACATCAATATCACACGCAAGTAAAATTTTTCCTGAAAATAATTTAAATATGGTTGTAGCAGTATATTGATAAGGAACTTCCAGAAATGCAAGCTGGATTCAGAAGATACTGTGGAATGAGGGGTATCATTTCTAATGTCAGATGGATCTTGGCTGAATGCAAAGAATACCCTAAAGATGTTTACTTGTGTTTTATTGAGTATGCAAGGGCATTTGACTGTGTGGATCATAACAAATCATGGATAGCTCTGAGAAGAATAGGAATTCCAGAACAATTAATTGTGCTCATAAGGAACCTGTACGTGTACCAGGAGGCTGTTATTTGAACAGAACAAGGGGATACTGTATGGTTTAAAATCAGGAAGAGTGTGTGTCAGGGTTGTATCCTTTCACCAGACTTATTCAATCTGTCTGCTGATCAAATAGTCACAGAAGTTGGACAGATATGAAGAAGAATGTGGCATCAAGATTGGAGAAAGTGTCATTATCAACCTGTGATATGTTGATGACACGACCTTGCTTGCTGAAGGTGAAGATGACTTGAAGCCCATACTGACGAAGATTAAAGTTTATAGTCTGTAGTGTGGATTGCACCTCAACATAAAGAAAATGAAAATCCTCACAACTGGGCCATTAAACATCACTGTGATAAATGGAAAAAAGATTGAAGTTGTCAGGGATTTCATTTTACATGGATCCACCATGGTACCCATGGAAGCAGCAGTCAAAAAATCAGACACATTGCACTGAACATATCTTTCTGCTAAAGACTTCTTTAAGGCATTGGGAACAAAGATCTCACATTGAAGCTAAGGTATGAATAACTCAAGCCATGGTATTTTCAATTGCCTCCTATGAATATGAAAGGTGGATAATGAATATGGAAGACCACAGAAAAGTTGATGCTTTTTTATTGTGATATTGGGCAAAAATACTGAAAGGACCATGGACTACCAGAGGAATGAACACCCACCATGCTCCTTAGGAGCGAGAACAGCCAGACTTCATCTTACCTACTTTGTTACATTGTCAAAAGGGACCAGTCCCTGGAGAAAGGTATTACAGTGGGTAAAGCAGAGGGTCAGTGAAAAAGGGAGAAACACTCAATGTGATGAATTGATGCAGGGGCTGCAATGACTTAGAGATAGGAGGGATTGTTAGGGTGCCTCAGGACCGTGCAGTGTTTTCTTCTCTTATACAGAGGGTCAATGTGGGTCGGAGCCAACTTGAGGGCAACAACATAAAGTAAGGATAAGTGATGTCAAGAAAATGAAGTTGGCTGAAAAGCCTAGATAGTCTGTTCGTAGGAATGCGCTGTTTTATTTAGGGTAGTGTCCATCTGCAGAGTCTCACCAATAAGGAGCATTTTAACAGATATTTTTTAGAAAGTTATGAATGGAGCCATGGAATTATCTTTGAAAGGGTTTCAGTCAGAAGGAACACAAAGTAGAATACATAGAGGGCAAATATATCTTTGTATTCCTTACATATCTTGTTTTTAGTTGTCATCTTGTCGATTCCAACCCATTGCAAACCCACATGTGCAAAGTACAACTCTGCTACATAAAGTTTTTAAGGCTGTGACTTTGAGGCAGGTAGCCAGCCTTGTCCTTTGAAGGACTTCTATGTGAGTTCAAATCTCCAACCTGTCAGGTAGTAGTTGAATACTTAACCATCTATGTCACCCAGGTACTCTATCATTATATATGAGCAATATTAAAACTATGATTGAAAAGCCATGAACTTCCTGTTCAGATTCCACCAGATCTCTTGCAGATTTTGTATAAACAAAAGTCATGGTGTAATGAAAAGTCTTTGATTTTAGACCAACATAAATTTAGTTTGTACTTCCAGTCTGCCTTATACTATCTCTATGGGCCTGGGCAAGTTAGTTTAAACTTTCTGAGGTTTTTTTTTTTTTTTTTTTTTTTTTTTAATGAAAGGGGAGAGGGTGATGGCCATAATACTTGGCTTCATATGTTTAGTGGATAAAGTACTTCATACATTTAGTGGATAAAGTACTTCATAGATTGTGAGGTTTTTGTTGTTGTTAGGTGCCGTCAAGTCATTTCTGATCCACAGTGACCCTATGTACAGCAGAATGAAACATCTCCCGGTCCTGCACCAGCTCTGTGATCCCTGCTGTACTTGAGCCCATTGCTGCTGCCACTGTGTCAATCCGTCCCATTGATGGCCTTCCCCTCTTTCCTGGATGCTCCACCTTACCAAGCAGGACATCTTTCTCCAAGGAATGGTCCCTTCTCACAACATTACCAAGTATGTAAGACAAAGTCTGGCCATCCTCACTTCCAAGGTGCATTCTGGATGCACTTCCTCCAGGACACATTTGTTAGTTCTTTTAGAAGTCCATGGTACTTTTCAGAACCACTGGGATGAAAAAGCAGCAAGATCCAGGTAGTAATTTGGTAAGGAGAGGACAGAGAGGTTTCCAATAGCTAAAGGAGAAGAACTTGTCTGTCAGTTTGTCATCCTGTGGTGACTTGTACATTGCTGTGCAGCTTGAGGCTGTGCCACAAGTGTTTCAAAAACCAACAGGGTTGTACATGGTGCACAGATTTCAACACAGCTTACAGACTGAGCCAGACTAGGAAGAAGGAAGAGGCCACCCACTTCTCAAAGAATCAGCCAGGGAAAACCTTATGAGGTTTTTGGTACACCACTTATTGAATCACTTGCTGTAAATTGGTCCTAAATTGGTTTTGACTCATAATGACACCATGTACAACAACAAAACAGTGCTCAGTCCTGTGCTATTCTCACAATTGTTGCTATGCTTCAGCCCATCATTACAACCACTATGTCAATCCATCTCATTGAGGGTCTTCCCTTTGTTTGCTGACCCTCTACTTTATGCAGCATGATATCCTTCTCCAGAGATGTACCCTTCTGACAACATGAGCAATATATGAGCGACAAACCTGGCCATTCTCATTTATTACAAGAATTCTAGTTTTATTTCCCAAGACAAATTTGCTCATTCTTCTAGAAGTACATTCAATTTTCCTCACCAGCACCACAGTTCAAATGCATCATTTTCTGTGGTCTTCCTGATTCATTGTCCTGTTCTCATATGTATAAAAGGCTATTGAAAATACCATGGCTTGGGTAAGGTACACCTTAGTCTTCAAAGTGACATCTTTGCTCTTCAAGATTTTGTTGTTATTGTTAGGCTAAGACTCACAGCAACCTTATGTACAGTAGAACAAAACACTTCACAGTTCTGCACCAGCCTCAAAATTCTTGTTATACTTGAGCCCATCATTGGAGCTATCATGCCAATCCATCACATTGAAGGTCTTTCCCTTTTTCACTGACCATCTACTTTACAAAGAATGATATCCTTATCCAGGGAATGGTCCCTTCTGACATGACCAAAGTAGGTAAGATAAAGTCTGGTCATCCTTCCTGCCAGGAGCATTCTGGCTGCACTTCTTCCAAGACAGATTTGTTTGTTCTTCTGGCAGTCCAGGATATTTTCAGTATTTTTTTGTCAACACCATAATTCAAAGACATCAACTCTTCTTCAGTCTTCCTTATTCATTGTCCAGCTATCAGGTCCATATGAGGCAATTGAAAATACTGTAGCTTGGGTTAGGTGCACCTTAGTTTTCAAATGAAATAGGAGAATAGATGTGACCAGGTGAGTTTCTGAAATTTAGTTACTGACAGCCTTATAAATAGCGGGAAACACTGTCTGATATAGTGTCAGAAAATGAGTCCCTCAGGTTGGAAAGCACTTAAAATCCAACTGATGAAGAGTTGCCTCTTCAGAGCAGAGTTGACATCAATTACTTGGATGGAGTAAAGCTTTATGGACCTTCATTTTTTGAAGAGTCATGATCCAAAATTCAAAGGAGCAACTGCAAATATCCATTAACAAACAGAAGGTAAAATGTGCATAGTATAAATCTAGGAAATTTGGAAAATGTAAAAAATGAAATAGAATTCATAAAATTTGATATCCTATGCATTAGTGAGTTGAAATGACTGGTATTGACCATTTTGAATTGGATAATCATATGGGCTACTATACCAAGAATGACAAATTAAGGAAGAATGGTGTTGCATTGATCATCAAAAAGAGCATGATCTATCCTTAAGATTGATGCTGTCAGTGATAGAATAATATCTGTCCTCATACAAGGAAGACAAATTACTACTACTATTATTCAAATTTATACACCACCCTTGAAAGCCAAAGATGAAGAAATTGAAGATTTTTATCACTATCTGTAGTCTAAAATTGACAAAACATACAATGAAGGTGTATTGATGATTTCTGGTTATTAGACTATGAAATTTGGAAAGAAAGAAGAAACATTGGGAGTTATAAAATAT
>NW_006922469.1:650481-651813 GCF_000298275.1 Orycteropus afer afer
AAAGACCTGGAGTTAGAAAATCAAAGGTGAAGAACACAGTTTGCATTTCTCAAGCTAGAAACAGTTAAAGAAAAATTCAAGCTTCAAAATGCAGTACTGAAGGATTCTATGAGGAAAATATCAAATGATACAGGAAGAAACAAGTGAAGATGGAGGGAATACACAGATTTACTGTGCTAAGAAGAATTGGGTGATGCTCAACCATTTAAGAAGGTAACATATGATCAAGAAACAATGCGAATGAAGGAAGAATTCCAAGCTTCACTGGAGAAATTGGTGAAAAACAAGGCTCCAGGAATTGATACCTATCGAGATATTTCAACAAAAAGACACAGTGGTGGAAGTGCTCACTCATTTATGCCTAGAAGTCTGGAATACTGCTTCATAGCCAACCAACTGGAAGAGATTTTTATCTGTGCCCATTCCAAAGAAAGGTGATCAAACAGAAAGTGGAAATTTCCAAACAATACCATTAATATCACACGAAAATCACTTATGATGTGATATTTCTGTACTTGTCCTAATTACTCTTTTTTTCCACAAAATGTAACTACGACGCATGAAGAAAATTTTCACAGCTGAAGACTGAGAATTTTTCCCTAATATTAGCTGACCACTCCCTCAATCTATAAAAGAAGCTTGAGAAAGGCTTCTATACTAAACATGAGGAGCTTGAAATATCTTACCAAATTGGATTGCTCTGAAAATTGCTTAAATGTCAGAGGGTATGAGATGGTGTGTCGCAGTAGAAAGGTGTTAGAATGCTGGTAAGTGATTCTACTGGAGCCAACCAGAGCTGATTAATGACTATACTGGAGCCAACCATTGGTCAAAGATGTGTGTTTCCTATATAGTAGGTGTAAACTAAGCAGAGTAGATCTGTTTTGGATGTCTTGGATTCTATATAATATAAAGCTGAAATATTTCTTCATCTTTTCTTATGTTTCTTTTTATTGGAAGGCAGATCTACTATCCTACCACACCTAGTACCTTTTTACTCCTTCAATCACTCCACTCTTAACTTGGTAGCAGTTCAGTGAAAAAAGGGAAGACCCTCAATGAGATGGATTGATTGTGACCTGGACTAAAGTATGGCAATTATTGAGAGGATGGTGGCAGACTAGGCAGTGTTTCATTCAGTCGCATATAGCGTCACTATGAGTTGGAACCAACTCAAGTGTACCTAAAAACATTGTTATGCTTTTGAGGAGAAAAACAAAAAACCCTCTTTCTTTTTAGAAGAAATTTGCCTTGAGAAAATAGAAATATTGTTGTTTCCTTCCACCCTTCACATTTTAATTGAGCAAAGACTAGTATAGTTCTGTCTGAAAT
>NW_006922469.1:652503-653215 GCF_000298275.1 Orycteropus afer afer
TTGAATAACCAAGAGAATTGTATAATAAAGTTGTTTTCTGTTACCCATTGTTGTTATGTGCCATTGAATCAGTTCCAACTCATAACAATCCTATGTACAATAAATGCAAACATTACCCTGTCCTGCACTATTATCACAATCATTGCTATGTTTGCGCCCATTGCCCATTGTTAGTGCAATGTGTCAATTCATCTCCTTGAGGGCTTTCTTCTTTGTTGCTGACCGTCTAATTTACCAACCATGATGTCCTTATCCAACAACTGGTTTCTTTTGATAATATGCCCAAAGTCCCTGAAATGAAGTCTCACCATTATCACTTCTAAGGATCATTAAGGTTATACTTTTTCTGAGACAGGTATATTCATTCTTCTGGCAGTCTATGATGTATCTGACATTTTTCACCATCACCGTAATTAAAAGGCATCAATTCTTCTTCAGCCTTCCTTATTAATTATCCAGGTTTTACGTGTATATATTGTGTTAACTACTATTGATTTTTCTTTTTCAATATACCAGTTGTACTAAATTTTATCATTGTATTGGTAACCAGAACAATGATAAAGAGTAAAATGTGTAAAGGAGAATCAGTATAAATTCAAACAATGAAAAAAATGAAACCCAGAATAATGGCACAGTAAAATGTAGACTTAGATAATTATATTCTGAATCCAAGGAGGGGTCACTATGATTCAGATCCGACTTGACGGAAGTG
>NW_006922469.1:653984-655094 GCF_000298275.1 Orycteropus afer afer
ATTTCAATAAACTAACACAGATCATAACAAAATATAGGGGAGGAGAGTTAGAATAATCTTTGGTGCAGGCCCTTATTCATATGTAGATATTAAATAATATTTTACAATAAAATGAGAAAATAATTGTGAGTGATTTTAATGTATGTTAAAGTATCACAAAAAGCAATCAGTTAAATATTCAATATAAACTACACTCTTATTAAAAGCATAGACACTATCCACAAAAATACATTGAACCAATAGTTTGTGTGCATGTATTTTTAAGATGAGTTGGCTAAACGGCAGGGCCCAGAGAAGGTGGGTATGCAGCTCAGGGCTGCCTCTTGGCTTTGGGGCTGGCTGTATTTTAAAGCCGGAGCCTAAAGAAGGTGGGTGTGTGCCTTGGGGCTGCTTGACTTGACTTTGGGTGGGCCCAACTTTATTTTAAGGTCAGGACGCAGGGACTCTGGACAGAGTGGTTAGGAACAACTAAGGGAGGTAAACTTGTCTGTCAGTTTGATGTCCTGTGGTGGCTTATGTGTTGCTGTGAGAGTGGAGGCTATGTTGCAAAATTCCATCAGGGTTACACATGGTGGACAGGTCTTAGCAGAACTTCAAGGCTGAGACAGACTCAGAAGAAGGAAGAGACTATCCACTTCTCAAAGAATTGACCTTAAGAATAGCAGTGAAACACTATCTGATATAATACTGGAAAACTTTATGAATGGTGCTGAAACATTGTCTGGTATGTTGCCAGAACATGAGCCCATCAGGTTGGAAGGCACTCAAAATTTGACTAGGGAAGAGCTGACTCCTCAGAGTAGAAATGACTTTAATAATATGGATGGAGTAAAGCTTTCAGGATCTCCATTGACTGATGTGGCATGACTCAAAATGAATAAAAACAGATGCAAACATCTGTTAATAATAGGAACATGCAATGTACAAAGTATGAATCTAGCAAAGTTGGAAGCTGTCAAAAATTAAATGGAACACATAAAAACTGATATCCTTCGCATTAGTGAGCTGAAATTTACTGTTTTGGCCATTTTGAATCAGACTACCATATGTTCTACTATGTCAGGAATGACAAATTGAAAAGGAATGATGTGACATTCATTGTCACAAAGA
>NW_006922470.1:0-1795 GCF_000298275.1 Orycteropus afer afer
CAGTAGCCTGTTTCATTACCAGCCAATGTTGAATTCATCAGCTTCCACAGTCTATGAGCCAGAAGTTTGCCATCTGATGTGGCAATCTTGGATTCATATTCCCTGTGGCTACATGAGACAGGAGAAATCTCTAGCCAGATGTCTGACCCACAACCTTGCAACTTGCAAGTTTTATAACAACATAAGCCATATATTTGAGATAAATCTCTATCTATCTATCTATCTATCATCAATCTATTTATCTAACAAATTCCACTGATTTTGCTTCTCTAGAGAACCCAGCTTAAGATACCACCCAATGAAACATGAGTGAGAATACCTTTTTCAAAAATCTCAAAATGTATGACTTTGACTTTGTATAAGAAGTTGACATTTTCTCTATCCTTTGTGAATTACTAGTATATATGAAAAATATAGAACATATTTAATTTTTATAGTATTTATTCTTATAATCAAAAACAAATCCTGTTAGAAAACAGGAAAATAGGATTCCCATCTTTTGGTTATAAAATAATTCTTATTTTACTTGCACTAAGAGCTCTGGTGGCATTAAGACATTTGAATGCTAACCAGAAGGCCAGCAGGTCAAATCCACAAGCCACTCCTCGTAAGGAAAATTGGGCAATCTACATCCATAGTGATACCACCTCTGAACCCCAAGAAGGGGTTGCTATGAGTTGGATGTGACTCTTTGGTAATGAGTTTGGTTTTTTTGAATATTACTCTTCAGAATAAATATTTTTTCTTCTTTTGTCAATTAATATTTCTATCAAATTCATGCTTCTATGACTTTACTTGATAATATGAAAGTGTATAAAATATTAAAGTAATGTAACATATTTAGATAATATGTTTAGGGCTTCAGAATAGTATTTAATTTACAAGTTTTTTCTTTTGTGGTTTTTTTTTTTAACCAGTCCTTATTTTCACTGATACTACATTCTCATTTGAGACAATCATTTTGATCTTCTGAGTTTTTGTGTTTGAAAGAGAAAGTCATACCCCAAAGTGAACTTTTGCTTTTGAAATAATGTGGGGGAAATGATGGTGTGCAATAGGATTTAATACCCATTATACTCTAAATAAAGTTCAATTCACTTCACTCCATTATTACTTCGTGGTTCTCCAAGTCCTTCTTGACTCTTTCTGAAATATAGAATTAAAAAAATAAAAAATAAAAACAGTATAGCACTGTATCATATATTGATTAAGATAATGAAGTGAAACTTATATTTAAAGATCATTATAAACATAGTTTACAAGGATCTCTGGTGGCATAGTGCCTAAGGCATTTGACTGCTAACCAAAGGGTGGTAATTCAAACCCACCAGCCACTGCTCAGAAGGAAGGTTGGGTAATCTACATCTGCAGTGATACTGCCTTGGAAACCCAAGGAGGGGTCACTGTGAGTCAGATCCAATTAGACTGCAGTGAGTATATATTTTTACAAGACATCTGATGATGCAGTTGGTAAGGCATTTGGCTCCTAATCAGAAAGTTGCTGGCTCAAACCCACCAGTTGCTCTATGGGAGAAAGATGAAGCAATATATTTACATAAAGATTTATAGCCTGGGAAACCCTATGGGGGTAATTATGAGTCAGAATTGACTCAATGGCAGTGGGTTTGGATTTTTTTTTAGGTTATTGTTGTTATTATGTGCCGTTGAGTCACCTCCTACTTATAGCGACCTTATGTACAGCAGAATTAACACTGTCCAGTCCTGTGCCAGCCTCATGATCCCTACTAAACCTGAGACCATCACTGTAGCCATCTTGTCAATTGACTTGTTGAGG
>NW_006922470.1:5062-6879 GCF_000298275.1 Orycteropus afer afer
TAGTGGGAATCACCACCCCTGCATCCTTCAAGTCCTTGATGGTGGCAGTAATCTCTGCAACCCCTCCAAGAATGAGGTATTGCTTTTGATTTACTATTTTTGTAGGTAGAAGCAGTTCTAATGGCTTCCACTTGGCTTTTCCTACCATAATAGCCCTTCTCCACATGTCAGGGACCTAATGTGGGAATTCTGTCAATTGCTCAGTATATCTATTCCTATTATGCGTGCTGGCACTGGGAAAAGCACTACAGGATGGGTTCGGGGACCCACTGGACCCACTGTGGGACACACCTTAGCTAAGACTCTATCAATAACTTGACCTCCATATGCCTCCACTCTGACTGGTGGGTCATGGTGATGCTTTGGGTCTCCTGAAATTAGTGTCAGTTCAGAGCCAGTGTCCATTAATCCCTGAAAAGTCTGATTATTTCCTTTTCTCCAATGAACAGTCACTCTCGTAAAGCCCTCAGATCCCTTTGGGGCAGGCTGGGAGTGAAAGATTGACATTACAAATTTTTCACAATATAGTGGGGTCCTTCCTCAAAGGGACCCGGCCTCCCCTTCATACAATGGGTTGTGGGTCTGTAAACTGACTCTAGTCTGGGAATTGATTGAGAGGCCATGACTCTGTATTCTGGTAATTCAATCTAGGCTGCTGTTCACATGACCTAGAATTCTTCTGTCTATATAGATCAGTTAAATACTTAGTAGGTTTGCTATTTATTTCACTACAAGGAACACCGTGTGCAAGAGCCAATGCCATAATTCCACATGAGTCAGACTAATTCTTATTACTGTTCCGGCTCTGCTGTCCATTATGGTAACCACATCGACCTTGCCTTTTTCAATTAACTGCTGCCACTTGGCCCCTGCTACCACAGGGTCCAATCAGCCCCATCGTAGTTAAGTGTCTTAGTTCAATTAGGGCAATTCCCACTGTCAAATCCAGCTTATATAAAATAGCTATCACAGCAGTCTTCAAGGATGCTGGAGCTCCCTTCACAAATTTATTCCTCACCATACTGGTGAAAGGTGCGTCTTCTGGACTCTCCATTTCTGGCTCTAGTGGTCTAATCTGATAAATCCATTCTAACAGGCCAATTTCCCTAAGCCTTCGGATGCCAAGGCAGGTTTGTTACTTCAACTTCACTTAAGGTAGGCCACTGCATAATCCATGCTTCAGTAAGCCAACCAAATAAACAATTAGATCCTTTCTTAATCTCTCAAGCTGAAACACTGAATGAAGAATCCGTACTTAGTGAACCTAAATCAATAAACTCAGACTGATCCAATGTTCCATTCCTTGAACCATTATCCCACCCCTCAGTAGTGATTCACGTACATATTCTCCACTTTCTGTCTCTTGTTGTTGTTGTTGTTATGTGCTGTCGAGTTGGACCCAACTCCTAGCGACCCTCCTTGGGTTTCCGAGGCAGTATCACTATGGAAGTAGATTGCCCAACCTTCCTTCCGAGGAGCAGCTGGTGGGTTTGAAATGCCACCCGTGTGGTTAGCAGTCAAGTGCCTTAGGCACTACGCTACCAGAGCTCCTTTTCTGTCTGTATCTGTTAGCAAAATCAAGTAGGTCTTTTCGGGTGCAGCATACTACCTCCTCAGTCACACTTTGTATTTCACCTTTTGGGGCTCACTTGGACTTAATTTTTGTTATAGGTCTAGCAGCAACAATGGGTGGTTGCAGCAGTTCCTGAGAACATTCAGCAATGTCTTCCACAGCCTCTGCCTCAGGCAATGACTCAGAAGCAACAGCTGGGCTAATCCAATCAAACCCAGGTGGAGGGGATATTGGTTTTACAGTA
>NW_006922470.1:36912-38503 GCF_000298275.1 Orycteropus afer afer
TTCTCTCCAAGGAGTGTATCTACCTCAGGTAAATGTTCAGCTCTTATGCCTGTCTTTTGTTTGGCTGGAAGCCACAGTTGTGGGTTCAATTCCAGACCTGAAGGGCAGCTAGGGGCATAGTCTCAGGGGTTCCACCAGGCTCTATCAGACCAGCAAACCTGGTCCCCCCTGTTCCCCCCAACAAAATGATTTTGAGTTTTGTTCCACATTGTTCTCCCTCTCTATCTATCCAGGATCTCCTACACAGATCTCCCTCCAAGTGGTTGACAGTGGTAGCCAGGCACCATCTAGTTCTTCTGATCTCCTATTTGTATGGGCTGTGGATCGAATGGTGTATCAGTCACTTGGACTAATTGTTTCCATGAATCTTTGGTTTTCTTCATTCTTCTTTGCCTTAGATAAGAAGAGACCCATCATTGCATCTAAATGGCCTCTTGCAATCTTTTAAGATCCCAGTCACTACTCACCAAAGAAGAAGGTGGAATAATGTTTTGTGTAGTATGTCATGCCAACTGAGGTTGATATTCCCTGCAACTATGGTCCCAAGCCCACAGGTCCAACTACTTGCTCCCTCTGAGTAGCTGGCTGTGGCCAAGAAGTAACTACAACTTTGTCCCTTGTCAGGGAAGAGAATTCTTACAGAACATACAAATACACTTGTAGAAGCATTTTCTGCCAACCCTATGCATGGTCTTGGGTACACTCCCTCCTGCATAGTCATAGATAATAGTTCAGCCTGTCCACCCATCTATCCACACGTATACTCATGCTTGCCTTCACTGACAGTGCAGTACTGTATGTGGAAAAGGGTTCATCTTTGTTGTCTGTACCTCCCATTCACCTCTCTGTCTTCCTCTTCCTCAATGCTACCATGTTGATCACTCACATTTGGTACGTTTCCTTCTTTTCATCCAAGTCAATGCTTATCTCTACCTATCTAACAGTGTTCCCTCCCCTCCCCTCCCACCCCTGGTAACCAACAAAGAAAATGTCCTTCCATATATAAATCTTTCCTTGACTTTTACAATAATGGACTAATGCAATATTTCTCTTTCTGTGATTGACTTACTTCACTCAGCATAATGTCCTCCAAGTTTATCCATGCTATGTGGTGTTTTGAAGATTCTACATGATTCTTTAGGGTTGCATGGTATTCCATTGTGCGTATGTACAATAGTTTGGTTATCCATTCCTCAGTTGATGGACACCTAGGTTGTTTCTGTCTTTTGACTATTGTAAATAGTGCTGTGATGAATATGGGTGTGGATATCTCTGTTCTTGTCCTGGCTCTCACTTCTTTAGGATATATATCTAGTAGTGGAATGGCTAGGTCAAATGGTATTTCTAATTTCAACTTTTTAAGGAATCACCATACTGCCTTCCACAGTGGTTGTATCATTTGACAGTCCCACCAGCAGTGTATGAGAGTCCCAATCTCTCCGCATCCTCACCAGCATTTTTTATTTTCTCTCTTGTTGAACTTTGCTACTAATGCTAGAGGAAGATGGTATCTCATTGTTGTTTTGATTTGCATCTCTCTAATGGCTAATGATCGTGAGCATTTCTTCATATGTTTATTGACCACCTGAAT
>NW_006922470.1:38938-50751 GCF_000298275.1 Orycteropus afer afer
ATATATATATATGCCATATATTAGGGCCTCTAAATTTGCTCCTAGTTTTTCCTTGAGGAACATTATAGTTTTAGGTTTTACATTTAAGGCTTTGATTCATCTGGAGTTAGATTTTGTGTATGATGTGAGGTACAGATCTTGTTTCATTTTTCTGCAAATGGATATCCAGTTTTGCCAGCACCAGTTATTAAACAAACATTCTATTCCCCATTTAATGGAATTTGGCCCTTTGTCAAGGATCAGCTAACCATAGGTCAATGGATCTATTTCTGGGTTCTCAATTCTATTCCATTGGTCTATGTGTCTATCATTGTACCAATACCAGACAGTTTTGACTACTGTGGCTTTATAATAGGTTTTTATATCAAGCAGTGTGAGGCTCCTACTTTGTTTTTCTTCTTCAATAGTGCTTTGCTTATCCAAATAAAGTGTTTTCCATATAAAGTTAGTCATTGGTTTTTCCATATCCTTAAAAATTGTTGATAGATCTGGATTGGGATTGCATTGAAGGTATAGATTGCTTTGGGTAGAATGGATATTTTCACAATGTTCAATCTTCCTATCCACAAGCATGGGATGTTCTTCCATTTATGTAGCTCTCTTATGGTTTCTTGAAGTAGTCTTTTATAGTTTTCTTTGTACAGGTCTTTTGTGTCCCTGGTAATATTGATTCCCAAGTATTTTATTTTTGGGGTATCTATAGTAAATGGCATTGATTTCCTTATTTCTTTTTCAGCAATATCTTTGCTGGTGTAGAGGAATCAAACTGATTTTTGGATGTTGATCTTGCGTCCTGCCATGTTGCTAAATCTCTCAATTAGTACCAGTAGATTTTGACTAATTCTCTTGGATTTTCTAGGTATAGGATCAAAACAACAGCAAATAGGGATAGTTTGACTTCTTCCTTACAAATTTGGATTCCTTTGATATCTGTTTCTTGCCTTATTGCCCCGGCAGGACTTCCAATACATTGTTGAATAGACATGGTGATAGAGGGCATCCTTTTCTGGTTCCTGTTTGCAAAGGGAATGGTTTCAGTCTCTCTTCATTGAGAATACTGTTGGCTGTTGGTTTTACATAGATGCCATTTATTATGTTGAGGAATGTCCCTTCTATTCCTATTTTGCTGAGAGTTTTGATCAAGAATTGGCGTTGGATTTTATCAAATGCCTTTTCTGCATCAATTGATATGATCATGTGGTTTTTTCCTTTCTTTTATTTATGTGGTGGATGACATTGATTGTTTTTCCAATATTGAACCATCCTTGTGTACCTGATAGGAACCCCACTTGGTCATAATGAATTCTTTTCTTGATATGTTGTTCAAGTCTGTTGGCTAGGATTTTGAAGAAGATTTTTGCATCTATATTCATGAGGGATATTGGTCTGTAGTTTTCCTTTTGAGTGCTGTCTTTGCCTGGTTTTGATATCAAGGTTATGCTTGCTTCATATAATGTATTAGGGAGGATTCCAACCTTTTCTATGTTTTGGAATAGTTTGAGTAGGATTGTTGTCAGTTCTCTGAATGTTTGGTAGAATTCTCTGGTGAAACTGTTTTGGCCAGGACTGTTTTTTGTTGGTATTTTTTTATGACCTGTTCAATTTCTTCTTTTGTTATGGATCTGTTCACCTTTTCCATGTCAGTCTGTGTTAGTTAAGGTAAGTGGTGTATCAAGAAATCTGTCCATTTCTTCCAGATTTTTAAATTTGTTGGAGTATAGTTCTTCATAGTATCCTGATATTAACCTTTTTATTTCAGTCGGTTCTGTTGTGATGTCACCCTTTTCGTTTCTTATTTGTGCTATTTGTATTCTCTCCCTTTTTTCTTTTGTTAAATTTACAAGTGGATTGTCAATTTTATTAATCTTTTCAAAAAACCAACTTCTAATCTTGTTCATTTTTTCTATTGTCTTTCTATTATCTGTTTCATTGATTTCTGCTCAAATCTTTATTATTTCCTTTCTTCTGGTGACTGTAGGATTTTCTTGCTGTTCCTTTTTCTAATTGTTGGAGATGTTGGTTTAAAGTGCTGATTTTGGCTCTTTCTTCTTTTTTGATTTGTGCAATTATTGTATATATTGACCTCTGATCACTGCTTTTGCTGTGTACAAAAAAATTTTGGTATGTTTTGCTTTAATTCTCTTTTGAATTTGGTTTTTATTCCTTGTCTTACCCAGTCTTTCTTAAGGAGGGTGTTGTTCAGTTTCCATGTGTTTACTCTTTTTCCATTGATCTTCCTATTGTTGATTTCTAATTTGATCACATTGTGATCTGAGAAGATGCTTTGCAATATTTCAATGTTTTTAAATTTATTAAGGCTTGCTTTATGGCCTAGCATATTGATGGGTTTTATTTTCTTATCCGGTCTGCAACTCTCCATCTCTTGAGTCATGCATTTAATCCATTAACATTCAGTGTAATTATCAACAAGTATGAATTGTTTGCTGTCATTTCTTCTACCATGGAGAATGTTCCATGTGCACTGGAAAAGAATGTATATTGTGCTGTTGTTGAGTGAAGTGCTCTTTAGATATCTATAAGGTCAAGTTGGTGGATTGTATTGTTTAGCTCTTCTGCATCTTTGTTGAGTTTCTTTCTAGTTGTTCTATCTTTCCTTGAAAGTGGTGTATTAAAGTCTCCCACTATGACTGTGGAGTCATCGATTTGCCTTTTCAACTCTTAAAGCTGATTTATGTATTCTGGGGCTCTTTTATTGTGTCCATAGATATTTTTTTATGTTTATATCTTCTTGTTCAATTGATCTTATAATCTTTATACAATGTCCTTCCTTGTCTCATATGATGTTTTTTTTCTTAAAGTCAATTTGATTAGAATTCCATATTGCCACTCCCCCTCTTTTACAGTTGCCATTTGCTTGATATATCTTTTTCCAACCTTTGATTTTTAGTCTATTTTTGTCATTGTCTCTAAGTTGTGTCTCTTGTAGACAGCTTTTGGATGGGTTTTGTGTTCTTATCTAGTCTGAAACTCTCTGTCTCTTGAGTAGTGCATTTAATCCATTAACATTCAGTGTAATTATCAACAAGTATAAATTGGTTGCTGTTGTTAGCTGCTGTTGAGTCACTTCTCAGTCATGGAGACCCCATTGTGCAGAGTAGAACTGGTCCATAGGGTTCCCAGGGTCATGACCTTTTGGAAGCACATCATCAGGCCTGTCTTCTGAGGAGCCTCTGGGTGGGTTCAAACTGCTAACCTTCCAGCTGGTAGTCAAGTGCTTATCCCATGAACCACCCAAGGTACCTAGGGAAAGCATTTTGCCACACCACAGTGACTTTCTGTCTTCTCTTCCAGAGACAAAGTGCTACATGCAATAACTTACCTCTTTCCCAAGTCAGGTTTTCCTTTGAAATATCTCTCCAGAAAATGAGTTACTTCCATTTCTTGATCAGTAGAATCCACCTTTGGCTGCATATATGTATCCCAGCAGGTGAGTTGTTGGAATGTCAGGAAAATATTAATAGTTCCCTTGATATTTATGGAATCTTCTACCTTAATTTTAATTCTATTTTAAATTGTATGTAATATTGTAGATGATTTCTTTTCTTTTCTTTTCTTTTTTTCAGGTGCAAGTTTACAGAAAAAATTCACTTTCCATACAGCAATTTACATATACTTCATCTCATGACATTGACTACAATTTACCACAATGCAACAGCTCCCCTCCCACTTCCTCCCGATAGTTACCTCTTCCCTGTGTCCTTCCCTCCATGCACTCCTGCCCCCTGAGCTATGTCCTTGGGCATGCACAGCCCTTCTGTTCTCCCATGATTGTTCTCTCCAAGGAGCGTATCTACCTAGTGTAAATGTTCACTTCATATGCCTGTCTTTTGTTTGGCTGGAAGCCACAGGAGTGGGTTCAATTCCAGACCTTAAGGGCAGCTTGTATGTGATATTTTAGTGTAGTAATCCACCAGCCACTCCTTGGAAGGAAGACTGTGCAATCTACTTCCATAGTGATACCACCTCAGGTACCCAAGGAGGGGTCGCTTTGATTCAAATCTAACTTGACAGCATTTTTTTTATGTGTATAATTTACAGGTAAATGAATATACCTGGTCACAGCCCTTCTGCCGGTGAAGGAGTGTAATGAAAAAAAAATTTGGAGACCATATTTCTAAAGGTAAGGTCCTTATGCTCTTGAGTGCATGTATTATTTATTCTTGCATCCAGCTCTGTTTCCACTTAAAGATCTTAGTAACTTAATTTTCATATTAAGTAAAACTTGAAAATTTACCAAAACAGAAATGTTTTTACTTCTCAGACATAAATCTGAGGCCTGTAAGAAGCAATTTTTCTAGAGTATTCTCCAAAAAGGCACAGAAATAATTATTAACCTGTAAAATAAAACCACTTCTTTTTACCTAATGTGAAACAAAAAATGCATTTAGATCTACAAATATATTGAACACAATCTATAATGTGTTCTGAAAAAAAGGAGAAAATAGGATTTTTTTCCCTCAGAAATAAAAAATGTGTTTATGAAAATTATAGAGAAGATTCATCCTATTAGCAAATATTTATATTTTTTGAACTTCCTACTGAAGATCCCATATTAAATTCACTTAAGTTTAGAATTACAGGGTGAAGAGGGGCCATCTTAACTTTACAAATAGTCCAAATTAAGAACTTTCTAATAAAAATATAAAGCTATGATATCATATTAACTAAAATATTAAATATTGGATATAAATAGATGTCACTGAAGTGTAGGAAATGTCCTATTTTATTAAATAAGATTTGCATCTAAATTATTAATTTTCATATAGAAATACTTTTATCACAGATGAAAAAAAGACATAGTACCTAATATCTATTGAACTGGTACAATAGACCAGGCACTATTTTCAATCTTTCAATTTTGTAACACTTAATTCTTACAACAATCCCATGAGGCATGTATCATTATTTTCCCAATTTAAAGATACAAAAACTAGGCAAAGAGAGCTTAATGAATTTGCCCCAGGTCACTCTGATAGGAATTATAAGAGAAGCCATTTCAAACTTCAACAGCAGTTTGAGTCTAGAGCTTCATAGTCCTATTTATTAGGAATTTTAAAGCGGTATAAACCAAAAGAAACAAACAAAAATAATCTCACTCCCATCGAGTCAATCTCAATTCATAGTGACCCCCTTTTGGTTGTGAGGTGGTAAATCTTCACAGATGTAGATTGCACAGTTTCTTTCCACGAAGTGGTTTGAACCACTGACCTTTAGGTTAGCAGTCAAATGCCTTAAGCACTACACCATCAGAGCTCCTCAAAGAGGTGGGATTAAGGTAAAAAAATTTATTTTTAGAATTTAGCTTTCATACTTCAGCAGAGATGAAAGTCATAGGGTATATAGTCACTACAAAAGCTATGATGGCAGACAATATTGGTTTGCCGGCTTATGAGGATCTAAAGGAGCCAAAGTAGAGCTAGGGTTAAATACTGGCCAGCTAACTGAAAGTTCAGTGATTTGAACCTACCAGTGATTCCACAGAAAAAAAGACCTGGCAGTCAGCTTTTGTAAAGATTATAGCCTATTAAACCTTATGGAACAATTCTACTCTCTATCCAATAAGGACCATTTTGTCAGAATATATCAATGGCACAAATGAACAGCAGTATGAAAACCTGAAGCATATATGTATACAGAGTTAGATTTGATGCCAGGCTTGGCTTTGCTTGCTTACTCCCACAACCTTATGATGTTATTTCCATTTCCATTTCACTTTACAGGACATTATCTGATTTGATTTGCAAAACTTGAAATCATGGACCGAGGAAATAACTCAAGAGTGACAGAATTTGAATTGCACGGTCTTTCAGGTCCTCGAGAGCTACAACTTTTCTATTTTGTATTTTTCACACTTTTCTATTCATCCATTTTGTTGGGAAACCTCCTCATTGTGCTCACAGTTCTTTCTGAACGCACCCTCCACACCCCAATGTACTTCCTGCTCAGCAACCTTTCCTTCATTGATATGTGTCTGTCCACTTTTGCCACTCCCAAAATGATAGTTGACTTCCTCATGGAGCATAAGACCATCTCCTTTGAGGGCTGCATGGCCCAGATATTCTTTGCTCATTTCTTTGCTGGTAGTGAAATGATGCTCCTTGTGGCCATGGCATATGACAGGTATGTAGCCATATGTCAACCTCTGCATTATACAGCCATCATGAGTATACACAAATGTGCAGGCCTTGTGGTGGGCTCTTGGTTCATTGGGTTTTTGCACTCAACAAGCCAGCTAGTCTTTGTAGCAAATCTTCCATTCTGTGGTCCAAATAATATAGACAGCTTTTTCTGTGACACTCCCTTGGTTATTAAACTTGCCTGCACTGATACTTACATCCTTGAGATACTGATTCGTTTAAACACTGATATACTTGGTATGAGCTCCTTTGTGCTATTGTTCATCTCCTACACAATCATCCTGGTCACTGTGCGACGTCAATCATCAGCGGGCACGGGCAAGGCCCGGGCCACCCTGACTGCCCATATCACTGTGGTGACCCTCTTCTTTGGGCCCAGCCTCTTCATCTATGCCTGGCCTTTTCACAACTCCACAGGGGATAAGATACTCTCAATATTCTATACTATTTTCACCCCCCTCTTAAACCCCTTGATCTACACGTTAAGAAATAAGGAGGTGATATCAGCAATGCAGAAACTGAGGAGGCAAAAAGTGAGTTCCTAACAATTTCTTGGCTTTCCTTTTTGATAATGAGAACCATAATAAAGGTACCTATTTATATCCTTTTCTGATGAAAATATTTATATATGAACTAAGAAATTAAATAGACTGAGAAAATTCCTGTACATATAGGAATGGTTTTTCTTGCAAAGTGAATTCTCACTGAAAACTATCCTAACTTAAGAAAAATAGTAGTAGCTTTGGTGAACTCATTACCTAACTCAGAAACTGAATAGATTCATGTACATAACCATGTAAATGTAGCATATTTAGTTATGCTATAAATGACAAAACCTGAGCCCACAATGAATAGTTCTTTGACTTAGTGTATTAAATTGAAGTTCAGAGTTTCAATTCAAAATTAGTGGTTCAATGACTACACACAAAAATGGATATCTCTCTATGTAAGTAGAAAATATTTTCAACAGTGCTGTTACATATATGATATGCTTTTACTCTGTATATTTTTCACTGATTTCTAGGTCTTCTCATCTAATCTATACCCCTTGAGATAGTTAAAATTGTGTGCAACTAGTTTGAACCATCATTCTCAGTGGCTTAGCAGTTATAATGTAGTCATCTCCCGTGACATGATCTGCTATAATGTAACTACCTCCATGATAATATCTGCTATGACTAGCCAAACTGTGGAAAGGGAATTTCCTTAAGGGTATATTCTGCTTCCAATATACACGGATGTTCTGGAAAAGCTCTCTGATTTTTGCTAAATCTGGATCCTGCATCTAGCTCATCATCTTTTGACTTCTACTTTTTTTGGACTTGAGCCAATGGACTGCCACATTGAGTGCGGATCTGAGGATTCCTTTCAGCCTGTGTAGCCTGTGAGCCAGAATCCTGCCATGTCACCTGCCAACCTTGAATTTGTCAACCTCCAGAGTCTGTGATCCAGCCGCTTGCCATCTGACCTGCCAATCATGGGTTCATCAGTTTCTGCAACTATGTGAGACAGGAGAAGCCTCCGTTCTAGCATATGAACCACAATTTTAGGGCTTGGAAGATTTTACAACCTCATGAGCCACTTCTTTGAGATAAATCTCTTTATATCTATCTATCTATATATGTATATAAGTTTCACTAGTTTTCCTTCTCTAGAGAACACAGTCTCAAACACCATTCAATAAACCGTAAGTAAGAATATCTGTTTTTCAAAACTTTCAACAAGTACAAAATCATTGTTTTGACATTTCATAAGAAGTTTACATTTTTATTTTCCTTTGTGAATTACTATTATGTTTGAAAAAATACATCAGACACTGGTCACTGCTACTCACCAATTATTTGAGAAGTGGCTGGCCCATTTCTTCTTTCAGTCTGTGTTAGTCTGGAAGCTCCACTGAAACCTGCCCACCCTGGGTGACCCTTCTGGGATTTGAAATACCAGTGGCATAGCCTCCAGCTTCACAGTAACACAAAAGCCACCACAGTGTGATAAATTAACAGACGAGTGATGGGTAAAGTGCATGCTGAAGTGGAGGATCAACCAAAAAGGGGAAGGCCTTCAATGAGATGGAATGGCAGGCTGCAACAATGGGCTCAGGGGTGGCAAGGATTGTGATTGTCACAGGACCAGGCAGTGTTTCATTCTGTTGTACATAGGGTCACTATGAGTTGTTGCTGACTTGATATCACAATAACAACAACGACAACAAAAATGCATTCCTCAAGATAGAGAAAAGAAAACTGCCCACAACTTGACCAATAAGCAACATCCAGATAAATGGAGAAAAGTTTTAAGTTGTTAAAGATTTCATTTTATATGGATTCACAATCAATAGTAACAGAAAAAGCAGTGAAGAACTCAGACATTGTATTGCACTAAGCAAATCTAGTGCAAAAGACCTCTTTAAACTATTGAAGAGCAAAAATGGAACTTTGTAGACTAAGGTATGTCTAACTTAAGCCATGGTATTTCCAACTGTCTCATATGCATGTGAAAGCTGGACATTGAATACTGAAGATTGGAGAATTGATGCCACTGAATTGTGGAGCTGCAGAAGAATATTGAAAATACCATGGACTGCCAGCAGAATGACATATGTCTCCTGGAAGAAGTGCACCTGGAATGCTCCTTAGAAGGGAGAATGGCCAGACTTCACCTCACATACTTTGGTCATACGGTAAGAAGGATACCATGCTTGGTAAAGTGGAAGGTCAGAGAAAAAGGAATGGATTGACACAGTGGCTGCAACGATGGGCTCAAGCATAGTAAGGTTGTGAGGATGGTCAGGGCAGGCAGCAGCAGTTCATTCTGTTGCACATACAGGGTAGCCAGCAGTTGGAAGCGACTCAATGGCACCTAACACGAAATAATATGGAACATATTTTCTTTGTTTTTATACCATTTGTTCTTATAATCAACAAGAAACCATCTTATAAAATATGAAAATTGGATTCCCCATATTTTGCTTATAAAATAATTCTTATTTGATTTGGACTGGAATGACACTTCAAAATATTTTTTTTCTTTTCCTATCAAATTAGTATTTCTATTAAATTCATGCTTCTACAACTCAACTTGAAAAATATGAAAATGTATAAAATATTAGTTATGTAACATATTTAAATAGCATTTTAATGCTTCAAAATAGTATTTAATTTACTTTTCTTTTTACTAATCATCATTTTCACTAAAATCATATTCTAATTTGAGATAATTATTTTGATCTTCTAGTTTCTAATATTTGAAAGAGAAAGAAACACTCCAAAGTAAATTTTGTTCTTAAAGTAATGTGGGGAAATGGCAGTGTGGAATGGCATTTAATATCAATTATACTTTAAGTAATGTTTAAGTCACTTCTCTCCTTTATAACTTCACCATTCTGCTAGGCCTTTTTGACTCTTCTAAAAAATAGAATTAAACAAACAAACAAAGAAAAAACTAGTGTACCACTGCTTCATATGGCAATTATGATAATGAAGTCAAACTTATATTTACTGATCATTAGACAGATTACAGATTGTATTTTTTACATATTATCTGATTTAGTACTCACAAGATACCTATGGGTTAAAAGATTATACTTCTATGCTGACAGTGTTGAACTTTAGGTTTCAGAGATCTTTCAGTAAAAATTGCTATGAAGTCTAGAAATACACTTTAAAATAAACAATTGATCTCAGGACATCTGAAAGAGTGAAGTTTTGGGAGAAGTATCATGGGAAGAGATTTCAGATGATCAAAAGCCATTAGAGGGGAATATTGTCCCTGCAAGAGTGTGAAGTAGAATTAGACTCTTTGGATCTTAGACATTTAAAGCCTATTCCTTCAGAGAAAGTGTAGTTTGGAGGAGTGTTCTGAGTAGCACAAGGAAAAAGAATAAAATTATATTCTAATTGACCAGGTCTATGGGTGGAAAAATTAGTTATTCTTGGAAATTATAAACATTGGACTGTCCATATATACATTCAGAGTTTGGATTTATACATTTTGCATAGTCAGAAGATCTTTACTCTTGAAAAATTAAATATAAAAGGTAATTTACTCCAGAGGTCAGTGGAATTCTTGAGGCATTTGAAAAATAAAGACAAACCTGCTCTGATGAGCCACACCCTTAACACTGGCCACAGAGGATTTTGACACATGTATTCCTGCTAAATTTGAGTGCCCTATCAAACTAACAAAAACCTATCTATAGCCTATCTATAAGGAAAAAGAGTTAGAAGGCAGAATAAATGGTAGACTATCCTCCCTTTACTCATATGAGTAAGTAATAAATGTATAGTACCAAGATTCTGAAGTGAGTGCATCTAAAATCTTAAAATAATCAAAGTAATTAAAAAAAGAGATAATGTTACTATGAAGAAAAAGAAAACAGGTGAATTATGCTCTTGGGAACATGTTTTTTTCCTTATCTATATCACTTGTCATAGTTAAAGTTGTGTCAACTTGACTGGGCCATGAATTTTAGTGGTATAGCAATTATAATGTAGTTGTCCCCCATGATGTGATCTGATGTAATATAATCTCCATGATGAAATCTGCTATGAGCAGCCAATCAATGGAATGGGAATTTCCTTAGAGGTGTGGCTTGTTTCCTAAATATGTGAATGTTCTTGAAAAGCATTCTGTTCTTATCTTAATCTGGACCCTGCATCTACCTCCTCATCATTTGACCTATGGTTCTTTGGACTTGAGCCAATAGCCTACCATATTACCTACTGATCTTGGGATTCATTAGTCTACACTGCCTGTGAGCCAGTAGCCTGTCTTGTTACCAGCCAATCTTGAACTCATCAGCCTCCACAGCCTGTGAGACAGAAGCTTGACATCTAACCTGCCAATATTGGCTTCATTAGTCCCTGCAGCTGCATGAGACAGGAAAAACTAATAGCCAGATATCTGACCCATGACCTCAGAGTTGCAAGTTTTACAACCTCATGAGCCATACATTTGAGATAAGTCTCTATCTATGCATCCATCTATCTATCTATCTGTCTACCCACCCATCCTCCATCCATCCATCCATCCATCCATCCATCCAAGTTCCACTTATTCTGCTTCTCTAGAGAATACAGCTTAAGACACCACCCAATGTTGAAACATAAGTGAGAATACCTCTTTTTTCAAAGATCTCAAAAAGTATAAGACCATTGTTTTGACTTTGCATAAGAAGTTTACATTTTTGCTGTCCTTCATGAATTGCTAGTATATATGAAATAATATAGACCATATTTTATTTTTTTATAGTACTTATTCTTTTTTTTCTTTTTATTGTGATTTGGGTGAACATTTACAGAGCAAATTCACTTTCCATACAGCAGCTCACATACACTGTCTCATGACATTGACTACCATATATCATAATGCAACAGCTCCCTTCCCACTTCCTCCCTATACTTACCTATTCTCTGTGTCCCTCCTCCATGCATTCCTGTCCTCTAAGCTGTCTCCTTATGCATACACAGCCCTTTTATTCTCTCATGATTGTTCTCTTCAAGGAGTGTATCTACCTAATAATGTAAATGTACACTTCATATGCCTGTCTTTTGTTTGGTTAGAAGCTAAAGGAGTGGGTTCAATTTCAGACCTGAAGGGCACCTAGGAATCATAGTCTCAGTTCCACCAGGCTCTATCAGACCAGCAAATCTGGTC
>NW_006922470.1:52476-59274 GCF_000298275.1 Orycteropus afer afer
TTTTTTTAAATTAGATTGGGTTAAATTTAGTAAGTGGAAAGTTTGGATCATAACTTCCCAAAGGGGGTCTTCTTGTAAACTTTGGACTGATGTGTCACCCCTTGAAGGGGTAACATGGGGAGGCGAATTTCGGACTGGCGTGCTGTGTCGATTATTGGAGGGTGGGGAGGGTACTTGTTGTGGGACTAACACTGAGTTGGACCCGATTGCAACAGGGGGTGTCCAGGATTCAGTTTTTAGTCTAATGTAGAAAATGACTCCAGTATTGTACCCTGTCTGGTACAACCGAAGTCCCCAGGATCGGCCTGCCACCCAGGTTTTATACTGCTTTCCTTGCTCTGTGAATTGGATTCTAATAGGATTACAGGTGAAACTCATACATGGACCTTCTCCAATATACATACTTCCTCTGGCTGGGAACCTCCACATGAATTCGTATGAACGGCAAGAACTGATGGTTAATCCGTCACCAGAATGATCCCTGTCTACGGTGATGAGATCCCAAGTTGAGGAAGGTTTCCAGTAAGTGGTTCCCACTGTTTCACACCCTCACGCTTTACAATAAAAGTCTGATACCCCCACACACTGGTTTGCTAAAGGTTTGTCTTTTCTTCCCCCTGGGCAAATGTAAAATGGTAACTTACGGAGTTGGTGGTGGAGTTCAGGGTGCCCACAACGTACTCCATTGATTCCTCTAGAGCCACATATCCGCTGGCACGTGGGTTTGCCTGAACATTCAGGGGTACTGTTTTTGTTAGGTTCCCAATCTAAGATATCCCAGGATCCAGCTGCCAATTGGCACAAGTCAACATGTACGTCAGGCCACCAGGTATTGGGGGGGTGGTTGCCCGTAATAGAGCTGATAACGTCCCCTGTGGCCAAAGTAATTGTCCAGGTCAGTCACTGGGGTGTGTGTGGGCTAGAAGAGGGGTTTACATAGTTACTGGTTACTAACAGTACTACTAGTGAGGTCCACATCGCTGAATTTTTAGCTTGAGTGGATTGTTGGGGTCCTTGGAGACATGCCATTCCTGGTCCAGGACGGGGTTGGCTTTGCGGGCGTGGGTATGATGAATCTAGGAGGCTATTCCATCGACTTTGAGGGTGGTGGGCGTAGTCAAGATCACGATGTAAGGTCCTTTCCAGCGAGGTTGTACGGTTTCCTGTCGATGTCTCCGCACATACACCCAATCACCAGGTTGGTACTGGTGAGGTTCAGGAGGGGAATTAGATTGGTAAAGAGCCCTCAAGCTCGGCCAGATGTCCTGTTGGACTTGTTGCAGGGCTTGAAGGGAATAAATGAGTTCATGATTATCAATTTCAAGTAACAGATTGGACTGGAACCTGGGAACAATAGGTGGAGGTCTACCAAAAACAATTTCAAAAGACGTCAATCCTAATTTATAAGGAGAGTTATGGACCCAAAATAGGGTGAAGGGGAGGAGAGTCACCCAGTCTCCGCCAGTCTCTATGGTTAATTTGGTTAAGGTCTCTTTTAGAGTTCTGTTCATTCTTTCTACCTGGCCTGAACTTTGGGGTCTGTAAGCACAATGTAATTTCCAGTTAGCCCCAAGAATAGTTGCTAATCCCTGTGTTACTTTAGACACAAATGCCGGTCCATTATCTGACCCTATCATAGCAGGAAAACCATACCTGGATAGGATGTCTTCTAACAGTTTCTTGGTTACAACATGAGCTGTCTCTCGCTTGGTGGGGAAGGCTTCTACCCACACTGAAAAGGTATCTACAAAGACTAACAAATATTTATATCCATATTTTCCTGGTTTTACCTCCATGTAGTCCACTTCCCAGCAAGTCCCCGGTGTGTTGCTTCTTGATCTGGAGGCTAGATTCCAGGGGTTTTTAGTAACATTGGTTAATTGACATGCTTTACAGTCAGAAACAATTGTTTCAATTTTCGATTGAGCATTTTTAATTATTACATCTGCCCGTTTTAATAACTCCTGCATCTTTTTGGTTCCTAGATGGGTGGTTTGGTGTATTTTGAATAAAATTTCTTCTCCCAGTTTTTTGGGGAGGATGGCTTTGTGATTTGCTGATTTCCACCAATTGCATACATACTGAGTTCCAGGTAATTGTTTAATCCATTCCAAGTCTTCCTCCGTGTAGTTGGGGTTTGCAGGTAAGGTGGGACTCCCAGGATCAGGTAGGTTGGAAGTCAGTACCAGGTTGGTAGACAGCGCAATTTCTCGGGCAGTTTGGTCTGCTAGGTTGTTGCCTTGGGTAATTGGAGTGGTGATTTTCTGGTGCCCCGGGCAATGAATGATGGCAAGTTTCTTTGGGAGCCACAGGGCAGCTAGTAGATCTAGGATCTCATTTTTGTTTTTAATTGTCTTCCCTTCTTCGGTTAGTAGTCCCCTTTCCCGATAAATTGCTCCGTGAATATGTGCCGTGGCGAAAGCATAATGACTGTCCGTATAAACATTTAATTTTTTGTCTTTTCCCAAAGTTAGGGCTTTGGTTAATGCTATTAGTTCAGCTCGTTGGGCCGATGTTCCGGCCGGTAATGGCTCAGCCCAAACTATTGTAGTTTCCGTCACCACTGCCACCCCCACCTACCTTTGTCCATCACGCACAAAGCTGCTCCCATCCGTATACCAGGTAATATTGGCATCTGGTAAAGGTGTGTCTTGTAGGTCAGCTCGGATCCCGTGCGCTTGAGCTAGAATGTCGACACAATCATGGAGTGGAGCACTCAAATCCGGATCTGGTAACAGGGTGGCAGGGTTCAGTGCCGTAGGTGACAGAAAGATAATCTTGGTTGGGTTCAGTAACAGTCCTTGGTAGTGGGTGAGCCACGCATTGCTAAGCCATCGATCGGGAGGTTGTTTAAGACTTCCTTCTATGGCATGCGGGGTGATAATGTGTAGTTCTTGCCCCTGGGTAAGTTTGTTAGCGTCTTTAACTAATAAGGCTGTTGCTGCTATTATGCATAAACACGGGGGCCACCCCGCTGCTACTGGGTCTAATTTTTTTGAGAGATAGGCTACCAGTCTTTTCCAGGGGCCTAGGTGTTGGATTATAACTCCTTTCGCTACTCCTTTATTTTTATCAACGTATAAATGGAAGGGTTTTGTTACATCAGGCAGTCTGAGGGCAGGAGCAGACAGCAGGACAGTTTTAAGTAAATTAAAGGATTTTTCCATGGCCTCTGTCCACTGAAATTTCTGCCCTTCCTTAGTTGCTTCATAGAGAGGCTTTGCTAGTTCTGCAAAACCTGGTATCCAAAGTCTACAGTAGCCTGCTGATACTAGGAACTCCCACACTCCACGTGGGGTGCTGGGTCTAGGGATTTTTAGCACAGTCTCTTTGCGGGCCCTAGTCAGCCATCTTTGTCCTTCTTTTAATATGTACCCCAAATAGCTCACCTCGGGCTGGCAAAGTTGAGCCTTTTTGGCTGAGGCTCGGTACCCCATATCTCCTAGTGTTTGGAGCAGGTCTCTGGTTCCTTGTAGGCAGGCCTCATAGTCTGCTGCAGCAACTAGCAGATCATCTACATATTGTAACAGCGTGAGACTGGGGTGGTTGGATCGGAACTTACCCAGGTCTTCGTGTAGTGCTTCATTGAAGATTGTGGGCAAAATTTTGAGCCCTTGGGGTAACCTTGTCCAGGTCAGTTGTCCGCTAATGCCTTCTGTGGGGTCAGTCCATTCAAAGGCAAACAGGTCCTGGCTTTTTGGGGCCAGTGGTAGGCTGAAAAAAGCGTCTTTAATGTCTAAGACTGAGTACCACTGGTGATCCAGGGGTAAAGAACTAAGGAGGGTGTATAGGTTAGGAACAGTAGGATAAATGTCTATGACCTGCTTATTGACCTCTCGGAGGTCTTGTACCGGTCTATAGTCATTGGAATGAGGTTTCCGAACAGGGAGTAGAGGAGTGTTCCACACGAACTGACAGGGTCAGAGTATTCCTAGTTTTAATAGGTGCCGGATGTGGGGAGTTATACCTTCTCGGGCTTCTCGTGACATAGGGTACTGTAGGACTCTGACCGGGTCTGTTCCAGGTTTAGTTTCTACATAAACCAGTGGTCTATGTTTTACTAATCCTATGCCTCCAGTTTCAGCCCATGCTTTGGGAAAAGCTAATAGCCACTGTTTTATGTCTTCAGACGGGGGAGGAGGGGGTTGCTGGTGAAGCCTATATTCATCTTCCAGGTTCACAGTTAACACTTGAATAGGCTGGCCCTTACTGTCCATAACAGTTGCCCCTCCTTTTTGAAAGTGGATTTGTACTCCTATTTTGGTCAGTATATCTCTCCTGAGAAGTGGATAAGGGCACTCTGGAATTACCATGAACGAGTGGGATACTCGTCCCACACCGAGATCTACTGTTCTTTGGGTAATCTATGAATATTGTTTTGTTCCTATGGGTCCTTGAACCCAGGAAGATTTATTAGACTATTTCCCTTGAGGTTTAAGTAAGACTGAATGTTGTGCCCCAATGTCTACCAGGAAATCAATTGGAGTCCCCTCCACTCTAATGGTTACCCTGGGTTCAGGGAGGGGGACCAAACCCCATCGCCCCTAATAACTGAGTTCTCCCAATTCTAGTACCTTAGTCTGTGGTTTAAGAGTCTTTTTATTTGGGCACTCTTTTGCCCAATGTCTGCTTTCCTTGCAATAGGCGCACTGATCCTTGCTCAGTTTAGGGCGTCCTGCCTTGGGGGATCCCCCTTACCTCGGTATTTTGCGATTTTCTGCAGTTGCTGTTCTCTTTCTCGGACGCTCCCGGTTGTTGAGGCGAGTAAGGTTTTTGCAAGGTTCCGAGTGTTCCGGTCACTGGCTGCCGCTAGTGCCTTGACCTGTCGGTCCTCTGGACTTTCCCTATGGTTATAAACCCTCTCTGCAACTAACATTAAATCCTGAATACTTTTTTCATTTAGTCTGTCAATTTTCTGTAATTTTCTCCTAATGTCTGTGGCTGCTTGATTTACGAAGGCCATGATTAGTGCGGCCTTAGTTTCAGGTGCTTCCGGATTCATGAGGGTATATTGACAAAATGCATCCATTAATCTTTCTAAGAAAGCAGCCGGACTTTCATCCCTCCCTTGCTGTACGTCACCTACCTTAGCCAGATTGGTGGGCTTCCTGAGGCTGCCGTGAGACCTCCCATTAGAGTCTGGCGGTACACCCGGAGTCTCTCCTTACCTTCAGTCATGTTGTAGTCCCAATTAGGACGAGTCAAAGGGAAGGTAGCATTAATCACATCTATATTAGTAGTGGGCTGCCCGTTATCCCCCAAGACAGATTTCCGGGCTTCCAACTGGATTCTCTCACGTTCCTCGGTAGTGAATAAAATTTGCAGGAGCTGTTGACAATCGTCTCAGGTAGCCTGATGAGTAAACAAAATAGTCTCTAGGAGGTCAGTTAAATCTCTGGGATCATCTGAGAACTTGGCATTCTGAGTTTTCCAATTGTACAGGTCACTAGTGGCAAAAGGCCAATAGTGAAGCTGCTGGTTGCCGGCTGCATCTGCGGGCCCTGTGGCTCGCAACGGCAAGACCGTGGAATCTGCTGGTCCACTAGAGGGGGCTGTGCGCTGCATTCTTCTGTGGGTGCGGGCTGCTGGACCTGTGGCTGCCATTGCCCCGCCGTAGTCCGGCACTTGGGGCAATGCACCCTCTCCAGCTGCAATACCTGCTGAAAAGTTTGGTAAGGGGGGGGGAATAGGAGGTCTTCCTCCACCCCACCCTGAAAGACTGGGTAGGTCGGTGCCGAAGGTTTGACTTCAGGTTCTTTCTTCTGGGCAGTATAAGGTTTCACTGCCAGGACCGGTTTAGGTGCCTGCTTAGGAAGAGAAAGAAGTAACAATGGCTTTAACCAAGGAGGTGGGTTTTCTACTAAATCCTGCCATGTGATAATATACGACCCCTGATCTGAGTGTCCCCCACTGGACCGGAACACAACTTCTTTCACTTTTAAAATAATCTGAAGATCAAATGTACCTTCGGCTGGCCCCCTATGTTGAACATTGGCCATTCTGAGTTACACAATGTGACACATTTTCCTTTTTTTATTTCTAAACTTAAGTTGTGTGCCCTTTGTCTAACTTCTTTAAAATTGTCAGTCAGGAGAGAAAGAGGAGTCGTCACAGTTTGTCCCATTCCGCTGTCCCCTGATTATACAAAACCAAAGACACTGATATCAACCAAACAAACACACAAAGAGACCAACAAAATATGCCTCCTGTAGATTGGAAGCAAAACTGAAAGTAGGACGATGGCCTCACACCGTACTGCGGGAGCGACCCGCTTCGTCCCTGTACAGGTTCCAGAATGGAGGACGACTTTTATCTCCTCCCCAGGTTGAAGGGGTTTCCTAATCCCCTTCCAGAAGAGGAAGCCCTGGAACATCTTCCAGGTCCTCCAGCTGACGGCCCACCTGTGCGTCCACTTAGGCCAAAGTCAGGTCTACAGAAAATGGGCCCAAGCAACACACATAGACAAACATCAAACATTGAAACACTTACCAGCCGGCTGCAACCCCCTGGTTTGTGAGTCCTAGGGTATCTGGGGATCCCGGGCGAGCCCCCAAATGTTGTGCCCAGACCCTGATTCCCCAAAAGCCACCAAGGAGCCAATTCCACTGCAAAAGCATAGGGGTTGTTAATTCAAGCTCAAGCTCGGACCCTCAACCGTCACCAACACAGCGGTTCAGGATTGAGAGCCTCAAACTCAGGGGAAATGGGGTCTATATAGGGGTCTCAACAGGAACAAGGAAGTTTTAATTAGAAAATTACAGGATTGGTTGACATTTCCCAAGTTGCTAGTTGTGCCTA
>NW_006922470.1:60408-61870 GCF_000298275.1 Orycteropus afer afer
CTCAATGCCACCGTGTTGAGCACTCACATTTGGTAGATTGCCCTTCTCTTCACAACAACTAATACTTATCTCTACCTATCTAATGGTGTTCCCTCTCCTTCCCTCCCACCTCTAGTAGCCAACAAAGAAAATGTCCTTTCACAGATAAACCTTTCTCTGACTTTTTACATTAATGATCTACTACAATATTTGTCCTTCTGTGATTGATTTATTTCACTCAGCATAATCTCCTCCAAGTTCATCCACGTTATGCAATGTTTTGCAGATTCTACAATATTCTTTAGGGTTGCATAATATTCTGTTGTATGTATATACCATAGATTGGTTATCCATTCTTCAGTTGGTGACAACTAGGTTGTTTCCATCTTTGGGCTATTGTAAACACTGCTACAATGAACATGGGTGTGGATATATCTTTTCATATCTGGATGCTCATTTCTTTAGTATATATATGTAGTAACAGAATGACTGGGTCAAATGGTATTTCTAATTCCAACTTTTTTAGGAATCGCCATACTGTTTTCCACCATGGTTGTACCATTTTACAGTCTCACCAGCAGTGTATGACAGTCCCAATATCTCCACATCCTTGCCAGCATTTGTTATTTTCTGTCTTGCTGAACTTTGATACTAGTGCTGGGGCAAGATGGCATCTCATTGTTATTTTGATTTGCATCTTTCTAATGGCTAATGACCATAATCATTTCTTCATATGTTTGTTGACTGCCTGAATATCCTCTTTGGTGAAGTATTTATTCATGTCTTCTGCAATTAGTTCCAGTAGTTTTTTGACTGAGTCTCTTGGATTTGTTAGATACAGGATCATATCATCAGCAAATAGAGATAGTTTGACTTCTTCCTTACCAATTTGGATGCCTTTGATTTCCCTTTCTTGTCTTATGGCCCTGGCTAAGACATCCAGTACAATGTTGATTAGAAGTGGTGATAGAGGGCATCCTTGTCTGGTTCCTGTTTGCAAGAAGAATAATTTCATTCTCTTTCCATTGAGAATAATATTAGCTGTTGGTTTTGCATAGATGCCCTTTATGATGTTGAGGAATCCCTTCTATTCCTATTTTGCTGAGAATTTTGATCAGGAATGGGTGTTGGATTTTATCAAAGGCCTTTTCTGTTATCAATTGATATGATCATGTGGTTCTTTTCCTTTGTTTTATTTATGTAGTGGATGACTCTGATTGTATTTGTAATGTTGAACCATCTTTGCACACCTGATATGAAGCCCACTTGGTCATAATGAATTATTTTCTTGATATGTTGTTGAAGTCTATTGGCTAGGATTTTGTTGGAAATTTTTGCGTTTATACTCATGAGGGGTATTGGTCTGTAGTTTTCCTTTTGAGTGATGTCTTTGCCTGGTTTTGGTATCAAGATTATACTTGCTTTATAAAATGTATTAGTGAGGATTCCATTCTTTTCTACATTTTGGAATAGTTTGAGTAGG
>NW_006922470.1:62109-64110 GCF_000298275.1 Orycteropus afer afer
ATTTCTTAGAATCCTGGTATTGTCTTTTTTATTTCACTTGGTTCTGTTGTGATGTCTCCATTTCATTTCTTATCTGTGTTGTTTGTAATCCCTTCCTCTCTCTTTTGTTAAATTTGCCAGTGGTTTGTCAATTTTATTAATCTTTTCCAAAATCAAACTTCTAGTCTTGTTGACTTTTTCTCTATTGTTTTTTTATTTTCTGTTTCATTGATTTCTGCTAGATTCTTTATTATTTACTTTCTTCTGGTGACTTCATTTCAGGCTTTTATTACTGTTCTTTTACTAATTGTTGGAGATGTTTGTTTAAAGTGTTGATTTTGGCTCTTTCTTCTTTTTTCATGTATGCATTTATTGCCATTCATTGGTCTCTGATCACTACCTTTGTTGTATCTCAAAGATTTTGGTATACTGTGTTTTCACACATTTTTGAATTTCATTTTTTTTTTTGTATTTCTTTAATTATGCAGTTGTCCTTAAGGAGGGTGTTGTTCAGTTTCCATGTGTTTAGTCTTTCTGTTGATCTTCCTATTGTGGATTTCTAATTTGATCGCATTGTGATCTGAGAAGATGCTTTGCAGTATTTCAATATTTTTAAATTTATTAAGGTTTGTTATTGCCTAACATTTGGTCTATCATGGAGAATGTTCCATGTGCACTGAAAAAGAATGTATATTGTGCTGTTGTTGCATGACGTGCTCTGTAGATGTCTATAAGATCAAGTTGGTAGATTGTGCTGCTTAGCTCTTCTGTATCTTTGTTAAGTTTCTTTCCAGCTCTTCTATCTTTCATTGCAAGTGGTGTATTAAAGTCTCCCATTGTGACTGTGGAGTTATTAATTTGCCTTTTTCAACTCTTTCAAATTTTTATTTATGATTTTGGGGCTCTTTCATTGGGTCCCCAGATATTTATTATGGTTATATCTTCTTGTTCAATTGATCTTATAATGATTATATAATGGCTTTCCTTGTGTCATAAGGCAGTTTTTGCCATAAAGTCAATTTTATGAGAAATTAATATTGCCACTCATGTTCTTTTTTGGTTGCCATTTGCTTGATAGATCTTTTTCTATTTTTGTCTTTTTCTCTAGGTGTGTCTCTTGTAAACAGCATATGGATGGGTTTTGTTTTCTTATCTAGTCTGAAAATCTCCTCTCTTGAGTGATGCATTTAATCCATTAACATTCAGTGTAATTATCTACAAGCATGAATGTGTTGCTGTCATTTTGTTACATGTTTTTTCATGTTGTCCTTAGTTTCTTTGTTCCATACTATTTTCTGTGCTGAGCTCATTATGTTTATGAATTGTGTTATCATTTTCTCTGCTGCTATTATTCTGTTGCTGTTATGTGCCACTGAGTCAGACCCGACTCATAGTGACTCCCCCCCTTGGGTTTCCAAGGTGGTATCACTACGGAAGTAGATTGCCCAACCTTCCTTCCAAGGAGTGACTGGTGGGTTTGAACAGCCAGCCTTCTGGTTAGCAGTCAAGTGCCTTAGGCACTACGCTACCAGATGTAGTATTTGCTAAATATTTGTGTTTGTCCTCTTTTTTATTGTGATGTGAATGTTTATCATATTGCTTTGAGGTTACTCTTTGATTTATAATTTTCTCCCTGAGTTTAGAACAATCCATTCTATCTTGCAACTCATTCAACTTCCTCTCCATTTACAATTTCTATAACTACACTATTTTCCCTCTCTTTTTGCTTTGTAGTTCTCCTCATTTACCAATTGATGTCTCTGGTTCCCTGTTTATAATCTTGTAAGCTTATTTTACTTGGATATGTCCATAGTTGTGTTGTTTTCTGGGTTATGTCATCTTGTATATTAATGGATGGTTGTTGTTTGTTAGTTTTGGTACACTGTTCAAAGGACTCCCTTTAGTATCTTTTGTAAGGTTAATGTGGTTTTAACAAATTCCCTCAATTTCTGCTTATCTCAAATCTCCTAATTTTACCATCATATTTGAGGGACAATTTTTCTGTGTATATAACTCGTGGTT
>NW_006922470.1:67320-68474 GCF_000298275.1 Orycteropus afer afer
GTTTAGTCCACTTCTATGTCCTTCCTTTCAAAGCTCAGGGGTCCAGGATTATCATCTGTATCTGTGTAAATTGGTTCCCCTTTTCTTTTTGAAGAAGGGTTGTACAGTCTCTCTGCCTATTCTGCCATCTTACTGGAAACTCTATAGTATTTATTCTTATAATTAAAAAAAATTCCAGTAAGGAAACAGGAAAATGGGATTCCCATATTTTGGCTATAAAGTAATTCTTATTTTACTTGTATTAAAAGGACCTCTCATGGCATAGTGCCTAAGCCATTTGACTGCTAACTGGAAGGCTAGCAGTTCAAATCCAACAGCCACTCCTTGGAAGAAACATTGGGCATCTACTCCCATAGTGATACCACATCAGAAACCCAAGGAGGGTTTGCTATGAGTCAGTTCTGATCCACATCAGTGAGTTTGGTTTTTTTGGAAAATTACTCTTGAAAATATTTTTTTTTCTCTTTTTCTATCAAATTAATGTTTCAATCAAATTCATGTTTCTATGATTCCACTTGATAATATTAAAGTATATAATGTATTAAAGTAATGTAACATGTTTAACTAATATTTTTAGAGCTTAAAATAGCATTTTTTTTAAAAAAACAAGTCATCATTTTCACTGATATCACATTCTAATTTGAAATAATCACTTTCATCTTCTGACTTCTAGTGTCTGAAAGAGAAAGACATACCCGAAAGTGAAGTTTTGCTTTTCAAGCAATGTGGGAGAAATGGTGTGCAATAGGAATTAATATCCATTATACTGTAAACAAAGTTCAATTCATTTCTCTCCTTTATTACTTTATGGTTCTGCAAGTCCTTGTTGATTTTTTCTGAAATACAAAATAATAATAATAATAAAAGTATAGCACTCTATCATATGTTGATTATGATAATGAAGGGAAACTTATATTTAATAATCACTATATAGTTTACCAGAGTTCTGATGGTACGGAAAATTTGGCTGCTAACCAGAAGGTTGGTGGTTTAAACCCACAAGTTGCTCTATGGGAGGAAGATGAAGCAGTTTACTTACGTAAGAATTTATAGCCTTGGAAAGGCTATGTTGTTGTTGTTGTTGTTGTTGTTTGCCGTCAAGTCGGCCCCGACTCATAGCAACCCCACCTTGGGTTTCCGAGGCAGTATCACTA
>NW_006922470.1:69350-69867 GCF_000298275.1 Orycteropus afer afer
GATTACTTTTTGAAATTATAATCATAGGATTGTAATCATAACCAGAAGAAATTATAATCATAACCAGAAGAGCTTTAATTTGAAAAATTCAACAACAATTTCACTCCAGAGATCAGTGAAATACTTGGGACATTTGGAAAAATAAAGACAAAAGCTGCTTCGGTGAACCACACTCTTAACACTGGCTACACAGGATTTTGACACATGAAATCCCGCTAATTTTAGTGCTCAATCAAACTAATAAAACACATGAGTAACTTATCTACAAGGAATAAGAGTTAGCCCACAGAATAAATGGCAGACTAGCCTTGCATCCCAACCTGAGTATGTAATAAGTATATATATATAACTTGAATAAGTGTGTCTGAAATGGTTAAATATCCAAAATGAATTACAAATAAATAATATTTTTTATGAAATAGAAGTTGTTGTTGTTGTTATGTGCCGTCGAGTCGGCCCCGACTCATAGCGACCCCTCCTTGGGTTTTCGAGGCAGTATCACTACGGAAGTAGGATT
>NW_006922470.1:71952-73128 GCF_000298275.1 Orycteropus afer afer
TGGAAGTTCTGTCAATATACTGCTGCAACCATTTTTGAGTTGTCTTCAGTAAGATCTTATTTGTGTGCAATATTATTGATATTGTTTGATAATTTCCACAATCTGTGGGATCACCTGTCTTTGGAATGGGTACAAATATGGATCTCTTCCAGTCAGTTGGCCAGGTAGTTGTCTTCCACATCTCTTGGCATAACTGAGTGAGTGCCTCCAGTGCAGCATCCATTTGTTGAAATATCTCAAAGGGTATTCCATCAATTCCTGGAGCCTTGTTCTTCACCACTTCCTTCATTGCAGCTTCGAATTCCTCCTTTAGTACCACTAGTTCTGGATCATAGGCCACCTCCTGAAATGGCTGAAGATCGACCAGTTCTTTTTGGTACAGAGACTCTGTGTATTCCTTCCATCTTCTTTTGATGTTTCCTGCATCATTCAATATTTTGCCCTTAGATTCTTTCAATATTGCAACTTGAGGTTTAAAATTTTCCTCAATTCTTTCAGTTTGAGAAATGCTGAGCATGTTCTTCCTTTTGGTTTTCTAACTCCAGGTCTTTGCACATTTCATTATAGTAATTGGCTTTGTTTTCTTGAGCTTCTCTTTGAAATCTTCAGTTCAATTCTTTTATCTTGTCATTTCTTCCATTTGCTTTAGCTATTCTCCACTCAAGGGCAAGTTTCTGACTCTCTTCTGTCATACATTTTGGTCTTCTCTTCTTTTGTTGTCTTTTTAGTGACCTCTTGCTTTCTCCATGGATGATATTCTTGATGTCATCCCAGAATTCTTCTGGTTTCTGGTCATTGGTGTTCAATGCGTCAAATATATTCTTTAGATGGTCTCTAAATTCAAGATGGATATATTCTAGATCATATTTTGACTCTGGTGGACTTGTTTTAATTGTCTTTAACTTCAAGTTGAACTTGCATATGAGCAGTTGGTGGTCTGTTCCACTATCAGCTCCTGGCCTGGTTTTGGCTGAAGATATTGAGTTTTTCCATTGCCTCTTGCCACAGATGTAGTCAATTTGATTCCTGTGTGTTCCATCTGGTGAAGTCCACGTGTACAGCAGCCATTTTGTTGTTGAAAAAAGGTGTTTGCAATAAATAAGTTGTTGGTCTTGCAAAATTCTATCATGCGAGTTCCAGCATTATTTCTGTCACCAAGGCCAAATTTTCCAACTA
>NW_006922470.1:88518-89174 GCF_000298275.1 Orycteropus afer afer
TACTTCCATAATTGGTTTGGTTTCCGGGTTATGTCATAATGTGTGTTAATGGTGCTTTTTTTGTTGTTGTTCTTGGTTCTCTGTCTGCAGGACTCCCTTTAGCTTCTCTTATAAGGTTGGTCTGATTTTAGTAAATTCCCTTAATTTCTGCTTATCTGGAAATCTCTTAATTTCACCTTCATATTTGAGGGGCAATTTTGCTGGCTGGAATTTTTTTCTTTCAGGGTTTTATATATACCATCCCATTGCCTTCTTGCCTGTGTGGTTTCTGCTGAGAAATCAGAGCTTAGTCTTATTGATTGCCCTTTGTAGGTAATTTTTCATTTTATCCCTGTTCTGTTTTCATGATTCTGTCTTTGTCTTTGGTTTTGGTCAGTTTGATGATGATATATCTTGGTGTTTTTCTTTTGAGGTTTATCCCGTTTGGGGTTTGTTGGACTTCCTTAATGGATATATTATCATCTTTCATCATATCAGAGAAATTCTCTTCCAACAAAACTTCCACTATATTCTCTGCAATTCTATTTGTCTCTTATTGTTCTGGAATTCTGATTACACATACGTTATTTCTTTTGATGGTATCCCACATGAATCTTTAGCTTTCTTCATTTTGTTTTGATCTTTTTTTCTGATTGATCCCTTTTCAAAGAAGTATT
>NW_006922470.1:91145-93771 GCF_000298275.1 Orycteropus afer afer
TGTTATGCCAATTGACTCTGATGTCCTCCCAGAATATTGTCCTGAGCCCCAGGCCCAGCATTCATTCCTCAAGGTATTTGGTTATGGTTAAAATGTTTTCATAACTTTGCTTCTTGTATGCTCAATTACATTCATGTGTATATTTTCAGCATATGTAAATACATATGTAGAAATATCCTCTGTGAAACCTATGCATATTCATGAGTATAGTTCCATTTTCCTTCCCACATCTACTCAGTTTGCATAAGCATGTATGTACCTAGCCATACAGCAAGGCTACCACTACTGACCACTCAGAAAGAGATAGCATTAGAAGATCAGAGAGAGAGTAGGAGAAAAATGTGAAAAAACCCTCAAAATCATAAAAAAAGATGAGACTTAATGGTCAGATGGGGACTGTGGAATCCCTGAGACTACGGCACTTATTCACACTTCAGGCCTGAAACTAAATGCACGTCTATGGCTCAAATTGCAGCCAAATAATACACAGGTCTATAAAGTGAATGATAACACTATGCAGGTACACATTCTTAGAACAATTAACCACTGGAGATCAAAAAGGTAGCGTTTGCTAAAGGACAAAGTTCGGAAAGTTTGAAGGGTTAAGAAAGAAGGAGAAATGTAAACAGAAAACAAGAGGAGTAAGAGTGATGATTGATGTTACATTGCAAAGTTACATTGCAATCTCCAGATTGCAATCAAGGACATGAAACAAAATGTGTAGGGATTGTGGAATGGGAAACATACTTGGTCTGTAAACCTATACACAAATAACAAAAAGTTAAAAAGAAAATATTCAATCATCTGAGAATTTATAATTTCAGCTTCCATATTTTAAAAATAAATTGCAACTGTATGAGTAATAAAACCATTTTATCAAATATTATCTTGAGTTAATTGGTGTTTAGTCTTCCTTTGAATGTAGATTGCCTTCAGATCAATGGAACCTAGGGTATTACATCTTTCTCTGGTTCAGTTTATTTTAGGACCAAACCAAAAACCAAACTCACTGCTGTGGAGTCGGATCTGAACCATAATGACCCCTCCTTGGGTTTCCAAGGCATTATCACTATGGAAGTAGATTACCTCATCTTCCTTCCAAGAAGTGGCTGGTGGATTTGAGCTGCAAGACTTCTGGTTAGCAGTTAAATGCCTTAGGCACTACACCACGAGAGCTCCTGTACTTTTTGCTTCAGAAGAGTGGAAGGTGGGTTTGAACCGCCAGCCTTCTGGTTAGCAGTCAAGTGCCTTAGTCACTATGCTACCAGAGCTTCTTTAATGTCCTACAATAAAAATTTGAATGTTAACCAGAAGGCTGGAAGTTCAAAACCACCTTCCTCTCTTCGGAAGGAAGACTGGTCAATCACTTCTGTAGAGATATAGCCTAGGAAACCCAAGGAGGGGTTGCTGTGAGTTGGAATTGACTCGACTGCAATGGGATTGGTTTTGGTTTTGGTAACCTGTTACAAAAAGCTCTGGTGGCACTGTGGTAAAACACTGGGCTTTGCAGGAGAAAGATGAGGCAGTCTGCTTTGTAAAGATTTACAGACTAGTATACCATATGGGTAACCGTAATCTGTCCTAGAGAGTTACTATGAGTTGAAATCAACTCAATAGCAGTAGGTTTAGCTTTCATGGTTTCACCTGGGACTAGACAAAGCTACCAGCTAGATGAATAGTTGGAAATGTGTGGAGTAATTTCAGCAGCATACTGAAAAACCTCATCCTTATCGTCCTCAATACTTAGTCAGTACTTGTAATTTATACTAGGAAATTTCATCTCCTTTTGCAAAAATCTTTGATTACCATAGACATGGTATGCTTCACAACCAGCCCCAGCCAACACTGACACTCCCAATAAAGGTGGCATTTGAAGATGTGATCTCTCAATTTTTCACTATTTAGAATTCACTCAATATACTTTTCCCATAGCTCTCATTGTTTTAAAAGTTCTGTTTAAAACTGAATTTATTAATTTATACATCATTTCATGATATTGTTTAAGTAATAAATATACATTTTGGGACAAAGGCTTTTTACGGTGGAAAAGAAAGCCAAAACCATTTGGGAAAATTATAGACTTGGAATTATTACAATATTTTAAATAATTTTATGGGAAATGTGACAAAAATAAAAGGTAAAGCATGAAACAAAAAAACAAAACTCACTGCTATTGAGTTGAATCAAACTGATAGCAACCCCTCCTTGGGTTTCCAAGGTGGTATCTCTACAGAAGTGGATTGTCCAGTCTTCCTTCCCAGCAGTAGCTGATGGGTTTGAACACCCAACCTTCTGGTTAGCAGTCAAATGCCTTAGGCACAATGCAACAAAATATTAGAGGAATGTCTGTAAAATAGAATAATATCTTATTAAGTAAAATGTCCTTACAAATAAATAATAAAATGGTCAATAGAAAAATTGGTCAAAGCATATAGATAGGCAACTGATGGAGGAAAACATACAAATGGACAATTCCTTAAAGAATAAATGGCCCACCCCATTAATAATCAGTAAATGTATTTGAAACATCAATCAGATACATTTTTATGTAGCAAATAAGAATAAATAAAGATAAAAAGTGTGACAAACTGTCTTGCTAAGAAAGGGAGAGGTTTAGAATGGGTAT
>NW_006922470.1:94405-96697 GCF_000298275.1 Orycteropus afer afer
TTTTTAGGACACACAGGGATAATAATGACATACAATATAATTATTATATGTTGTTGCTCGTGTTATGTGCTGTCAAGTCAGACCCGACTCATAGTGACCCCTCTTTGGGTTTCTGAGGCAGTATCACTATGGAAGTAGATTGCCCAACCTTCCTTCCACGGAGTGGCTAGTGGGTTTGAACCACCAATTAGCAGTCAAGTGCTTAGGCACTACTCCACCAAAGCTTGCAATATATGCACTTATTATCCCTGTACACTCTAATTAAAGATAATTTTTAGTTTTATAATATTACTTATTTGGTATTTGTTTTATTTTTTTTAATTTTTTTATTGTGATTTGAGTGAAAGTTTAATGAGTAAATTGATTTTCCATTCAATAGTTCACACACATTTTATCTGAGACATTGACTGCAATCCCCACTAGCTTCTGACTTCCTCATTCTCATTACCATTTCCTTTTGTCCCTCTTTCCCATTCTTATTCATTTTTCCAAATTGAAAAATAAAAAAAGCCTTATCAATTCAAAATAATTTACTGTTTTGTTTAATATTTTTTCTGATGAAAAAAGATGATGTTGTTGTTCTGTGCCTTTGAGTCAAGTATGAAATTTAACAATCCTTATAGGACTAAACAAGAGTAAGGAGCTCAGATGGTGTAGTCTGTAAGGTATTTAGTTGCTAGCCAGAAGGTTAGTGGATCAAACTCATTAGCTGTTCTGTGGAAGGAAGATGAGGCAAAAAACTTCTACAAACTTCCATAAAGATTTATAACATTGAAAACCCAGTGGGGGTCCATATGAATAAATGATTAACTTGATGGAAGTAGGTCCTTTTTTTTTTTTTTTTGGTATAGGAAGGTGTGAACTGTCCTATGGGGTTTCAAGCAGATTATTAGGTAATTTCTCCTGCAGAACAGCTGGTGAATTCAAACTGTCAACCTTTCAGTTATCAGCAAGCACTTAACCACTATGCTACAGGTCTCCTTGGTTAAAGAAAAAAGATAGTACATGCTCTTTGCAGAAAAATAAAAACCTCAGGAAATACAATGTATAAAGAATAAAATGACGCTCACCAAGAGATAACTACCATTAACATTTGCATAGACCTGTGAAAGATACTCTATGAAAATACATACTGTTACACAGTAAAAATTATCTCTCTGGCAGTGATTTTGGAAATGAGTCTCAGCCCCTTTTGCACCTTCTTTAATTCCAGGTAAAAGAACAGAATTTTGAACAGTTAAGAATGTTAACTTTTTCTGACTGCAGGTATCACTAGCTTTCTGGAAAAGGGAAATGAAGAGGAGGGATTTTAAAATGGAGCAGATAAAAGGGAGAAATTAACTGACACGTGAACAAAGGAGACAGAAGGAACTAACGATAGACTTTACCTTCTTGACTATTTTGCCTAAGGTAGGAAAGCATGTTTCTTGTTATTACTTGCTATTGTGCCAATTCAGACTCATGGAGACCCCATGTGGGCAGTGTCTAACTGCTCCATAAGGCTTCCAAGGTTGTGCCTTTTTGGAAGCAGATCACCAGGCCTGTCTTCTGAGGAGCCTCTGTTGTTGTTGTTATTTGCCGTCGAGTCGGCCCCGACTCATAGCGACCCCTCCTTAGATTTCTGAGGCAGTATCACTACGGAAGTAGGATTGCCCAACCTTCCTTCCGAGGAGTGGCTTGTGGGTTTGAACCGCCAGCCTTCTGGTTAGCATTGCTGTATGATATATTTTTACAGCAATAAAAAACAAAAAAGGAACAAAATAGATTTGCATAAATGGAAAAATATGCTTTTGAATACTTTCAAAAAGATAACATCATAAAGATCTTATCTTCTTAATTTATAAATTTAATATAACGCAGCTAGATGTTGGTTATAAAGTCCACTTGGAGGGAAAATCAAGCAAGAATAGCCAGGGAAATCCAAGGAAAGAAGAGTAGTGAAGCCAGAGTTGGGGTTCTAGACTTATTGTATATTAAAGCAGTCATGGATTGAATTGTGTCCCCCCAAAATATATGTGTTAACTTGGCTAGGCTTTGATTTGCAGTGGTTTGGTAGCCTAGCCAAGTTACCACATATATTTATACACATATACTTATATTTCATTTTGAAGATCCCATATTACATTCTATTAAATTAAGTATTACTTGGTGAAGAACAGCCATCATTACTCTACTGTGTAAATTAAGAACTGTCTAATAAAGAGCCCCAGGCTTACAGGTGAGGAGAGACAACTCAGGGACGCCTGAAGTAGCAAGCGGGAAGAGCAGGAGAAAGGGGTTTAAAAGCCAGGA
>NW_006922470.1:100104-101093 GCF_000298275.1 Orycteropus afer afer
GGGTCGACAAAAGAGAGGGAGGCCTTCAACGAGATGGATTGACATGGTGGCTGTGATGATGGGCTCAAGTATAGCAGGGATTGTGGGGCTGGCATGGGATCGGGCAGTGTTTCGTTCTGCTGTGCATGGGGTCGCTATGAGTCGGAAACGACTCGAAGGCACTTAACAACAACAATAAAGAGATGAAAATATGATACTAAGAATGGCATTTACTCAAATACTAACATACTTAAATGAAAATAGATGTCACTAAAGTACATGAAATATATTTTTCTATTAAGTAGCATTGTGTCCAACCTATTAATTTTTGTATAGAAATATTTTCATCATAGATGGAAAAAGGCATGGTAGCTAATATCTATTGAACTTATATACTGTGGGCAGGCACTATTTCAAATATTTCTCCTTTTGTCACTCTCAATTCTTACAACAATCTTATGAAGCTTATATCATTATTCCTCCAATTTACGGATGTAAAAACTGAGACACAGAGAGCTTAATGAATTTGCCTAAAGTCACCACACTAGGAATTAGATAGACTTTGAAACTTTAAAATCTGTCTGACTCTAGAACTTCACTGTCCTATTTATTAGGAGATTTGGAGAGCTGGAGGTGAGGTATGAAAAAGGTATTTTTAATATATACATTTCTTGTTGCAGCAAATGAAAATCATGTTGTGTATATTCCCTTCAAAAGTTACAATTGCAGGCAATATGCACTTGCATGCTCATGAGGATCTGAAGGAGTCCCAGAGGAGCTATGGTTAAGGGCTTGTTTGCTAATTAGAAGGTCAGTGGTTGGAACCCACCAGTGACTCCATAGGAGAAAAGACCCAGCAATCTGCTTCTGTAAAGATTGTGACCTGTTAAACACTCTATTCTGTCCTGTAAAGTCTGTTCTGTCAGAATTCAATCAATGGCAAAAAATAACAACACGAAGATCTAAAATATATAAGTAGATGGAGTAAGATTTGATGCCAGGCTTGGCTT
>NW_006922470.1:102373-102911 GCF_000298275.1 Orycteropus afer afer
AATGTACCATATTTAACTCTGCAACAAACAATAAAACCTGAGCCCACAATATTTGTTTTTCTCAGTGTATTAAAATGAAGTTCAGAATTTCTACTCGAGGTTAGTGGTTCAATGACCACACAAAAATGGTGCACAAGAGCTGTAGACAATAAAGGCAAAAAAAAAAAAAAAAAGCTATCTATCCATGTATATATAATTTATTTCAACTGCTAAATATATGCCTTTGCTCTATATATTATTTTACTGACCTCCAGGTCCTGCCATCTAATCTTTACACCTGTGATTTAGTTGTGTGTCTACTTGGCTGTGTCATGATTCTCAGTGGTATAGTAATTATACTGTAGTCAACCCTCATGATGTGATCTTATATAATGTACTCATCTCCATGATGAGATCTGCTATGAGAAGCCAATCAATAGACTTTGGACTTGAGCTATGACCTACCTTATTGCCTGCTGATCTTGGGATTTATTAGCCCATCCATTCTGTGAGCCAGTAGCCTGCCAGGTTACCAACTAATTTTGAATTCATCAACCTC
>NW_006922470.1:107984-108523 GCF_000298275.1 Orycteropus afer afer
AAAGAACTATCAAGTCAGAATCCTATGCCCAACTGCAATATCCTTTTGAATGAAGAAGAAACAAAGATATTATCAGGTGAAAGAAAACTGAGATAATTTTTCACCAGCTGATTGACCTTAAAAGAGGGGGCAAAGGAAAAAACAGAAAGAACCAATAAAACAAGAGATATTGAAACATTTGGAAAGAAGTAAGAACATGGTAAACAAAAGTATAAGTTTATGCAATAGGTTTTCCCTCATCTCAGGAGTTGTCCAGACCATGTTTAATGGTTGAAGAAAATTTATAATGCTATCTAATATGATTCAAAATATATGTAGAGGAAGTATTGAAGACAAATGAATTATTAATGGTTGAGGGTAAAAGCATACAAAGGTTTGTAGGCCTCCTTGAACTGGAAAATAACAGTGTACAAGGGATAAATTATGTAGCTATAATGTAATATTCAGAGTAACCACTATAAATGTTGAATGAAATACATTCAAACTGTATCATTAAAACAAAAGGACATTTTAATAAATATCCAAGTAACCCACAAGAA
>NW_006922470.1:109553-111902 GCF_000298275.1 Orycteropus afer afer
AAGAAGAAGGAATCAAGTAGATGCTCCTTGAGGAGCATGTGGGTCATCTCCACAACATCTTCAGCCTTCCATGGGCCACAGTTTGAAATTCCCAGTACTAGAATATTCATCTGGTTCTGTGCAGGTTTTTAATATGGTGATTTGCTTTAATTTATCTTGGCCTTTGTTCACAATCAGATAGGTTTGAATACCCTATCTCTGGAGGGCAGTGGTGGTTCAGTGGTAGAATTCTGACTTTCCGTGGGGACACCCAGTCTGTTTCTGGCCTCTTTATCTCATGCACAGCCACCACCCATGTCAGTGGAGGTTTGCATGTTCTTGTGAGGTGGGAAGGGTTTCAGCAGAGATTCTAGACTAGAATGTGTTAGGAAGGAAAGCTTGGTGATTTCCATCCAAAATCCAGCCACCGAGATCCCTGGGGTCTGATCCCAATGTCTATGGGGTTACCATGAATCTGGGGTCCACTAACAGCAACTAAGGACAAACATGCTATCCTTGAAATGCTTATTACCTTAATCTCATCTTTGTCTAAACCCATCTCATGACTTCATTTTTGTGTATGGGTGGAACTTCTGCAAGGGCCTCCAGTTGCACCCATGCACTCACCGCTAACCTGTTTCCCCTCTAGTCACTTCCATAATTACTGTCGTATACATGTTCTACATATTTCTAAAGCATAGTCTTCTGCTCTGAAACCATGAATGGCATTCTGTTTTCCAACAGATTAAGTACAAAATTCTAAGATCTTTTTTTTTACGATCTTCCAAAACAGAGTCCAGTAACTCTCTGACATACGCTGTGCTCTAGCGAAGCTGCAGCCGTGGTTCTTGGGTCACTGCTTTTCTTCACTCACACATGTGCTTATTTTGGTGTCATTCACGGTGTAATCTTCCTTCACTTACTATCTGTGACTTTCAAACCTTATGTCCCTTTTAAGGCCTTCCACAAGTATTTCATTTTTGTCTTTTTCCTTCTCTTTTGTATTTATCTCCTTCTCTTGTCTTCTCCTTTCTCATACTTCTACCTTTCCAATAAAAGCAATCTCTCCCAATGTGAATATCTATGTATTTTTTTCCTTTCTCTTGTAATATGAATACTATTCTATTTGCATTATTTTACATTGTTTACTTTCTTTAATTTCCCATTTTAAATTGCAAACAACTTGCTGATAGGCACTTTATCCTACTCATTCTTGAATTGTTTTCTGAGGTTTTGGATATAGTAGTTACTCCATTTTTTGCAATTAATGACTTACATCTCATTGAAGCATACAGAAAAATAATATATATTCTGTTTTGTCCTAGTGATTTGTAGTTTTGCTGTATGTATGTTATTACAGCAGCAGCCCCTGGGTGATGCTGACTAAATGGTTGGTGGTTGTAGTCCATCCAGAGGTGCCTCAGAAGAAAGGCCTGGAAATTTACCAAGAAATTATTGGTTTTAAACCCTAGGAAGCACAGTTCTGCTCTGACACACACAAGGTTGCCATGAGTTGAGGTTCACTTGATGGCACTGATGCTAGATTATTACAGCAATCAGAATGCAGTTTAAAATAACATTTATTTCACAGGGCGTACAGCAGAGAGAATAAAAGCCATTGTATGAAAATCCAACTATGATTCTAAAAGGGGCACAGAATTCTTGCCTGTGAATAAATATTAAAAGAAATCAATAGCACACTAAGTATAAGAGGCTATAGATAGGTGGGGAGTGTGACTGTTAGGAGTGTGAATCCCTAGCTAGAAATAACACTGCTAGTGTATGATAGAGAAGCACTGATTATTAACACTCCCAGTGGGACAAGATCACCCTTTAAGGACAGAGCCATTTTCATCACCACCTCCTCTTAAATAAAGTGTGTAAAGAACCAGTGAGGCATAGTGCAAGCAGTATGAGAAGAACACATTTCTAATGTCACAATACCTCAGGTTATTCCAGTGGAACTTATGAAATAGAAAGAGGAGACAAATTCTAACTTGGTAAGTCTAGAGGGCAACCCAGCAAGGAGTCATGTAAGGTTTAATACTCTGTCACTTCAAATGCTCTCTGCAGACAACTATTTTAATATACTTCTCCTTTTCTTTAATATTCTGTCAGGGAGATTGAAATTGTCTCACCATGTTTGTCTCCCTCTTAATATCCTGAGATATTCTTTCAGGATATTCTTTAAGCTAATTCTTTCTTTAACCTTAAACCTTATGCTTCCAAAGTACATCTTCCTCTTCTGCAGACTCAGCCACTCTGTTCTCTAAGCATATTCTCTTATTATATGACACAAAGTATGGCTACATTGTGAATGTCAGTGTATTAGTTTAAATTGCTTCTTTACACAGTACTTATATCTTTGGT
>NW_006922470.1:112752-114507 GCF_000298275.1 Orycteropus afer afer
ATGTGACAAAATAGTTTTATAAATATTGTCTTTTGGGAATGAAGGAATGAACCTAGCAGTTTCTATATGTATAAACACACACACATACATAATAACATTTCTAAGTAACTGTATATGCTAAGGCTTTCAAAGTGGAAATGTTAGTGATGAGATAAAGAAAAGCATCCTACATAGTTTTTCCAATTCTTCAAATTTTTTTTTTGTTATTCTAATAAAAATAAATTACTAATGGATAGTTTACCAACATTTATGGTCCAGTGTAGCATTCTTGTAAGGAGTTCTGGTGGTGTAGTGGGTAAGACAATTGGCTATTAACTAGAAGATCAACAGCTCAAACTTCTCTATGGGAAAAGGAGAAACAATGTACTTCCATAAAGATGTGTAGTCTTGGAAACCCTATGGGGGTGGCTATGAGTTGGAATCAACTAGATGGCAATGAGATTGTGTTTTTTTAGTGGGTAGGTACCCTTCTTATAGTTAATTACACAGATTCTTTCAGGCTTCATATTTTCAAATTTCCCTTGTTATTTGTATACAGGCTATGTAATTTGTACCTCAGCCAGTTAGTAAATGAAGTATCTACAATGCAGTACTTAGAGTCAATGCATAACATCTAAACCTAAGCCCTTTACCTTTTGGTGAAAAGGGAATTTTGGATTAGTTTGATAGTCCCTCTGGTCTTTTGCAAATGCCTTTCTGCTTGCTTCTTGTTAATACATATATATTTTTTTTCCCCACTTTAAGAGTTTATTTTTTGTTCTTTTTCCTTCTGTAGTGATTTTGGGACAACAGGACCCATATGATTTTCTGTAAAATTCCTATTAAGCTGAAAAGATATGGGGTATATGAATTAACTCAAAATTAGACAATGAAATAGATTTGGATTATGATTTGATTTCTAGTTCCTACTTATTAACCCTCAGGGTGTGTGTCTACCATAGGATTTTTAGTACTGAGTGATCCAGAAATTCTGTTTATTGTTAAATATTCTTATTTCTTATTATTTATGAAATGCCATTGAAATTCATATCATGCAACATATTTTGCTTTTTGTATTCTACACTATCCATTGAAAATGCATTCATGAGTAAATAGCTGTTTTTATTTACATTATTTTTCAACTATGAGATAGAAAGTATACACTGATGAATGTTAAGAATGATGACTCAAATGGAAAGTATTTTCTTAGTGCTTGGAGGATTTTACCAATGCTCATTAAATTAGTATAATTATGGAGAAGAAATATAATCAGTCTGAAATGCCTTTCAGAATTCCTTCTTTCTTTCTTTCCTGCCTTCCTCCCTCCCTCCCTTCTTTCCTTTCATTTGATCAGTTATACTTTAGCACAGTCATAGTTACAAGATAGTAGACAAAATGTGGGGTGAATTATTTGAAATTTTTCATGTTCTGTTGATCAAAAAATCCAGTTATTCGCTTATGATTCACATACAGTTTGAATTGGTTTCATTTGTCTATAAAAGAAGGAGCTCTGGTGTCACAGTGGTTAAGAGCTCAGGTGCTAACCGAATGGTTAGTAGTTGGAAACCATGAGCCACTGTGTGGGACAGAGATAAAGTAGTCTGTTCCTGTAAAGATTATAGCTTTGAGAACCCTACGAGGTAGCTCTACTCTGTCTTATCAGTTGCTTGAGAACTGACTCTAGGTCAATGGGTTTTTATAAACAAGGGTAGAATGACAATAAAACAATTTATATTTCATCAGTCATCATTCTGTCTATTAAACTTGCATTATATT
>NW_006922470.1:115471-116695 GCF_000298275.1 Orycteropus afer afer
GGAATTCCTGAGACTATGGCCCTTAATCACCCTTTGGACCTGGAACTGAACTCACCCTTATCCCTCATACTTCAGCAAAATAATAGACAGTTCTGTTAGGTGAACAATACCACTGGGGAGGTACACACTCATTCCAATGATCAGCCACTGGAGGCCAAGAGGGCAGCGTTTGCCCAAGGACAAAATTCAGAAGTCAAGAAGGGTGAGAAAAAAAAAAAGAGGAATGTAAACTGGAAACAAAGGGAAGAAGAGGGATGATTGATGTTACATTGTGGGGGTTACAATCAAAGATATGAAACAAAATGTGTATGAATTGTGGAATGAAAAATTAGTTTGCTCTGTAATCCAAATTACAGAAAGTTAAAAAAAAAAATGATTTGAGGGTTTATAATTTCAGCTTCCTTACTTTAAAATAAGCAATAACTAAATGTGTAATAAAATAAATTTTTAAAAAATATTATCATATGTTAACTGGTTTTAGCCTTCCTTTGAATGTCTTAGAGTGCCCTCTGATTGGTGGTTTTATCATTTTTACGATATAGTATCTTTTTCTGGTAATTCCTTAAAATAAGGCTTGCTTTATTTTAGGAGATTTAAGATAAGATATGTCTAATCACAAGGGACATGCAAGAGAGATTATTCTATTTACAAGGCTCCTTAGTCTGACACCAGAAGCTGTGGTGGCACTGTGGTAAAACTTTGGGCTGCTAACCAAAAAGTGAGCAGGTTGAAACCACTAGTGGCTCCTCAGAATGAGGCAGACTGACTCTGCAGAGATTTACATTTCAGGAAACCCTATGGGCAATCTGAGTCTGTCCTAAAGAGTCGCTATGAGTTTGAATCAACTCAGTGACAGTGGGTTTGGCTTTTTGGTTTAGTCTGGTACTAGGCAAAATACTAGCTACATGAAATATTTGGAAATTTTTGAAATAATTTCAGAGGTATTCTGAAAACCTCAACTTTATGCTCCTTCAGCATTTAGCTGATACTTGTAATTTCTACCAGGGAATTTCATCTCCTTTAGCATAAGGCTTTGATTACCATAAAAATGGCATGCTTCACAACCACCCCAGCCAACACTGGGACTCCCAGTAAAGGTGGCTTTTGAAGATGTGATCTCTCAAACTTTCACTATTAAGAAATCACCCAATATTTTCCCCATGGCTACCACTGTTTTAAAAGTTCTGTTTAAAACTGAATTTATTAATTTAGAAGTCTTTTCAC
>NW_006922470.1:117722-120972 GCF_000298275.1 Orycteropus afer afer
GTACTTGACTGCTAACCAGAAGGCTGGCAGCTGAAACTCACCAGCCACTCCTCAGAAGGAAATTTGGGGAATATACTTCCATAGAGATAAAACCTCAGAAACCCAAAGAAGGGTCACCATGAGTCAATGAGATGTCTAGTGCATAGTGGTTAAAGTATTCAAAGCATTCAGTTGCTAACCAAAAGGTGAAGGGTTTGAAACCACCAGCTGCTTTATAAGAGAAACATGAGGCAGTCTGTTTCCATATATATTTATAGCCTTAGAAAGGCTATGGGGCCACTCTACTCTGTCCTAGAGTATCCTCCATGGCAATAGGGTTTATTTTTTTTTTAGTTTAATTAGGACACATAGGGATAATAACTACATATAATATTGTTATCATATATATATATATATATATATATAATCCTTGTGTATTCTAATTAAAGGTAATTTTTAATTTTATAATATTAATTATTTGAATTTTGTTTTAGTTTCAATTTATTAAAGCTTTGTATTGTGGTTTCAGTGAAGTTTAAAGAGCAAATTGGTTTTCCACTCAACAGTTCATCCACATTTTATTTGAGACATTGCTTGCAAACAGTCCCCCAATGTAACAGCACTCTTCCCATTTCCTCTGTCTCATTACCATTTCCCTTTGCCCTTCTTTTCTATTCTTATTTGATATTTCTAAATTGAAAAAAAAAGAAACTATTAATTCAGAAGAGCTTTACTTTTTTTTTTGTATTTTTTCTGATGAAAAGATGTTGCACTTTGTTCCCTTGACTATAGGTGACCCATATACAATGGAGGAGAACTGTACCATGGGGATTTCTAGGCCATAATCTTCACAGAAGCAGATCATCAGGTCACTTCTGCAGAACAGTGGGTGGGTTGAAACTTCCAACCTTTCAGTTGGCAGCTGAATTCTTGACCACAGCCCCAGAAGTGCTCCTTGATTAAAAAGATAATACATACTCTTTGTAGAAGAAGAAATACCTCAGGAAATGCAATGTATAAAGAATAAAATTATTATCACACAGAGAAAACCACTGTTAACATTGGCCAGGCGTGGAAATATTTTCTATATGTATAGACGCTGTTGTAACAGTAAAACGAGATCTTTATGTCGGTGATTTCAGAAAATGAGTATCAGCCCCTATTGTACCTTTCTTTAACTCCAAGGAAGAAACAGGATTCTGCACAGATAACAATGTTTACTTTGTCTGACTGCAGACATTACTAGCTGTCTGGAGAAAGGGAATGATGACTTGAAATTCTAAACTGGAACAGATAAGAAGGGAGAAATTATCTGACTTCAACAAAGCAAGGTAGAGACAGAAGGAACTAAAGATAGATTTTTCATGTTGCCCATTATTTCCCAAGATGATAAATCATCTTTTTGTTCTTATTAGCTGCTGTTGAGTCAATTCCCAGTCATGGAGACCTCATGTGTGCAGAGTATAAATAGTCCATCGGATTTCGAGGGTCGTGAGCTTTTGGAAGGAGATCATCAGGCCTGTCTTCTGAGGAGCCTCTGGGTGGGCTCAAACTGCTGACCTTTCATCTAGTGGTCAAGTGCTTATTCCATGCACCACCCAGGGAACTGAGGGAAAGCATTTTGCTGCACCACAGTGACTTCCTGTCTTCTCTTTCAGAAACAAAGTGCTACATGCAATAACTTACCTCTTTCCCAAGTCAGGTTTGAAATATGTCTCCAGAAAATTAATCACTTCCATTTCTTTATCAGTAGAATCCAACATTTGGTACATACATGTATCCCAGCAGGAGAGTTACTAGAATGTCAGGGAATATTAATAGTTCTCTTGATATTTATGAAATCTTCTTTCTAAAATCTAATTCTATTTTTTTTATTTTATGTGATATTTTAGTGTAGTAACATATGTATATAATATACAGGTAAATGAATATGCCTGTCACAGCCTTTCTGCTGTTGGAGGAGTATGATGAAAAAATATTAGAGACCATATTTCTAAAGGTAATGTCTTTTGTTCTGAATGCATGTATTATTTACTCTTGCATCATTGCCACTTAATGATCTTAATAATTTAATTTTCATATTAAGTAAAACTTGAACATTTATAAAAACAGCTGTTTTCACTTCTCAGACAAAAATGTGAGGCTTGTCTGAAGCGGGTTTATAGAGTTTTCTCAGAAAAAAAACAGCACACATATAATAATATCTGTTAGTGTAAAATAAAAGCACTTCTTTTAACCCAATATGAAACAATAAATGCATTTAGACCTACAAATATTATTGAACACAATTTATGACCACTATTTATTTCTAATAACAATATAAACATAATATACTATGATATTAACTAACATATTAAATCATTGAATATTGTTTAGATGTCAATAAAGTGTACGAAATATCTTGTTTTATTAAATAAGATTTGCATCTACTATATTAATTTTCATAAAGAAATATTTTTTACTGCAGATGAAAAAAAGGCATAGTACCTAATGTCTATTGAACTGGGAAATGGACCAGGCATTGTTCTCAATCTTTCACTTTTTATAACTCGTCATTCTTACAACAATCCTACAAGGCATATGTCATTATTCCCCAAATTTACAGATGCAAACATTGGGGCACAGAGAGCTTAATGAATATAGCCAAAGTCACCTTGCTAGAAATTATAAGAGATACCATTTCAAGCTTCTATGTCAGCTTGAATCTAGAGCCTCATTGTCCTATTTATTAGGAATTTTTTTAAAAGAGTATAAAAATTGTATTTTCAGAATATTGTGTTCATTCTGCAGAAGAGATTAAAGTCATGGGATATATATTCACTACAAACACTCTGATTGCAGGCAGTATGCATTTACGTGCTTATGAAGACCTAAAGGAGCCAAAGTGGATCTATGGTTAAACACTGGCCAGCTAACTGAAAAGTCGGTGATTTGAAACTACCAGTGATTCCACAGGAGAAAAGAACTGGCAGTTGGCTTTTGTAAAGGTTATAGTCTACTAAACCTTATGGGGCAATTCTACTCTGTCCTATAAGGACCGTTTAGTCAGAATATACTCAATGGCACAAATCAACAGCAGTGTGAAGACCTGAAGCATGTAAGTACACAGAGTGAGATTTGATGCCAGGATTGGTGTTGCTTGCTTACTTTCACAACCCTATGATGTTATTTCCATTTCTATTTCACTTACAGGACATTTGCTAATCTGATTTAGGAAACTTAAAATCATGGACCAAGGAAACTACTCAAGAGTGACTGAATTTGTGTTGCA
>NW_006922470.1:122596-126446 GCF_000298275.1 Orycteropus afer afer
ATTTGACCTCTGCTTCTTTGGACTTGAACCAATGGACTGCCACATTGAGTGCTGACCTTGGGATTAATTAGACCCTGTGCAGTCTGTGAGCCAGCACCATGCCATGTTACCCGCCAACCTTGAATTTGTCAGCCTCCAGAGTCTGTAATCAAGCAGCTTGCAATCTGACCTGCCAATCATGGGTTCATCAGTTTCTGCAAATATGTGAGACAAGAGAAGCCTCCATTCTGGCATCTGACCCACGCCATTGGAACTTGCAAGATTTTACTATCTCATGAGCCATTTATTTGAGAATTATCACTTTATATCTATCATTCTATATACATATATAAGTTTCACTAGTTTTCCTTCTCTACAGAATACAGTCTAAGACAACACTCAATAAAACATAAGTGAGAATACCTGTTTTTCAAAGCTCTCAACAAGTATAAGATCATTGGTTTGAGTTTTTATAAGAAGCCCACATTTTCATTGTTCTTTGTGAATTACTATCATATATGAAAAAATACATCAGACAGTGTTTCACTGCTATTCACTGGCTAATTATTTGAGAAATGGATTACCCCTTCTTTCCTCTGAGTCTGTCTTAGTCTGGAATCACCGCTGAAACCTATCTACACTGGGTGACCCTGCTGGTATTTGAAATATTGGTGGCATAGCCTCCAGCCTCACAGCAACACACAAGCCACCACAATAAGACAAAGTAACAGACGAGTGGTGGGTAAAGTGCTTGGTAAAGTGGAGGGTCAACAAAGAAGGGGAAGGCCCTCAATGAGACGGATTGACATGGTGGCTGCAATGATGGGCTAGGGTGTGGTAAGGATTGTGAGTCTGGCACAGGACTAGACAGTGTTTTGTTCTATTGTACATAAGGTTGCTATGAGTTGGAGCTGACTTGATGGCACTTACCAAAAATGACAACAACAAAAAAAAATATACCTCAAGATAAAGAGAAGAAAAATCCTCACAACTCGTCCAATAAACAACATCAAGAAAAATGGAGAAAAGTTTTAAGTTGTTAAGGATTCCATTTTACTTGGCTGCACAATCAACACTAATATATGAAACAGTGAAGAATCAGTTGTTGTATTGCACTAAGCAAATCTGCTGCAAAAGACTTCTTTAAACCATTGAGGAGCTAAGATGCCACTTTGTAGATTAAGGTGTGCCTAAATCAAGCCATGGTATACCCAAGGAGGGGTCACTATGAGTTGGATCCGAGTAGAGGTCAGTGTATTGCGTTGCATTGCATATGCATGTGAAAGTTGGACAGTGAATACAGAAGACTGGAGAAGAATTAATGCCATTGAATTATGGTGCTGGAGAAGAATATTGAAAATACCATAGGCCGCCAGTAGAATGGCAACTCAAATTAGTTCTCCTCTTCTGGAAGATGTGCATCTGGAATGCTCCTTAGAAGGGAGAATGGCCAGACTGTCTCACATACTCTGGTCATGTGGTCAGAAGGGACTAGTCCCTTGAGAAGGATATCATGCTTGGTAATGTGGTAGGTCATAGAAAAAGGAATGGATTGATACAGTGGCTGCAACGATGGGCTCAAGCATAGCAAGGAATGTGAGGATGGCTCAGGAAAGGGCAGCATTTCATTCTGTTGTACCTACAGGGTATCCATGAGTTAGAGTTGACGTGATAGCACCTAACAACAATAACAACATGAAATGATATAGAACATATTTTCTTTTTTTTTTTTATATACCATTTGTTCTTGCAATCAACAACAAACTACCTTATAAAACATGAAAATTGGATTCCCCATATTTTGTTTATAAAATAATTCTTATTTGATATGGACTAGAATAACTCTTCAAGTTTTTTTTTTCTTTTCCTATCAAATTAGTATTTCTATCATATTCATGCTTATACAACTCAATGTGATAAATATGAAAATGTATAAAATATTAAAGTAAAATAACATTTATATAGCATTTTTAAAGCTTTAAAATACTATTTAATTTAATTTTTTTTTTACTAGTCATTATCTTCACGAAATCACAATCTAATTTGAGACAATAATTTTGATCTTCTGACTTCTACTGTTTGAAAGAGAAAGAAACATTCCAAGGTAAAGTTTTGCTTTTGAAGTAATGTCATGAAAGGGTAGTGTGGAATGGAATCTAATATCAATTATACTCCAAATAATATTTAAGTAACTTCTCTCCTTTATAACTTCACCATTCTGCAAGGTCTTGTTCACTCTTCTGAATTAAAAAACAAACAAAAAACAAAACTATTGTACCACTGTTTCAAATGATAATCATCAAATGAAGCTAAAGTCAAACTTATACTTATTGATTACTAGACAGTTAACAGGTTATATCTGTATATATTATCTGAATTAGTCCTCACAGGGTACCTATGGGCTATAAGGTTATGCTTCTGTGCTGACAATATTGAACTTTAGATATCAGAAATCTTTCAGTAAAAATTCCTATGAACACTGGAAGTACACTTAAAAACAAACAATTGATCTCAGGACGTCTGAAAGAGTGAAGTTTAGGGAGCAGTATGACAGGAAGAGATTTCTGATATGCAAATAATGGAAAGCTAGAATTAGACCTTGTGGGTCCGAGATATTTAAAGCCCTTCTTCAGTGAAAGTGCAGTTTGGAGGAGTGCTCTAAATAGCACAAGGAAAAAAAAAAAAAACCTATAATCTAATTGACCAGGTCTATGGATGGAACAAGTATTTATTCTGGGAAATTATAAGCATGGGATTGTACATATATAAATTCAGAGTCTGAATTTATATTCCTTGCATAGTCAGAAGACCTTTACTCTGAAAAATTCAATATAAAAGGTAGTTCACTCCAGAGGTCAATGAAATTTTTGAGGCATTTGGAAAATAAAGACAAACTTGCTCTGGTGGGCCACACCCTTAACACTGGCCACAGAGGATTCTGACACATGTATTCCTGCTAACATGTAGTCCTGAGTGCCCGCTCGAACTAACAAAACACCCGAGGAGTCTATCTACAAGGGACAAGTGTTAGAAGGCCGAGTCTGGTAAGACAGCGGAATAGGCAGAAAGACTGCAGAGACACTCTTCAACAAAGAAAAGGGGAGCCAATTAAAACAGATACAGAAGATAATCGTGAGACTTGAAAGGAAGGATCTAGAAGTAGACTAAAGTCCAACTAGCAGAAGAATTTGCCTAAAAACACCAAAAAAGGAGACATATGGAGCTCCAGTCTGGCAGTGATCCTGATGAAACAGACAGCTTGGATATTGATGAGTGGTGGTAGACCTAAGAATTAATCTAAAAATTGGCCCTGCTAGCCAGGGACTGCATGGAGGACTGCTCTGGTGGCTGGGGAATAAAAAGGAAAGCAGCAAAAGGACGGTGGGCTGAGCTGTGGACTTTCATCTGTACAGAGGGTGCAGCCCTTTTGAATGTTTACTGGTGGCTTGACCATTTTGGGTACTTAAAGCAACAGTGTTCTCCAAGAGTCCAGGGATTTAAGAACAGGCTCCACTTGCCAGTAAACCCAAGGAGATTTTGGACCTGGACAACTGAAAAAGTGTGACATTCCCCTTGTTACTCTTATACCCCACACCCTCTTGCTGAATGGAGGTGTGGCCATCCCTCATTCCCACCCACCTTCTGGGCCCACAGGAGCTCCATCCCAGTCTGTGTCCTTGGATGGAGACTGTGTGCCCTGCCTTGCCCGCACCCAATTTTTTTTCTTCTTTTTTCTGGTTTTTAGTTTGCTTGTCTTGATCTGTTTTAAAACTACTATTATTATTATTACTTTTGTACCTTTTACTATTATTCTTTATTCTTCCCCGCCCAGGTCCTAGTTTTCAGCTTTTTTTCTTTACCCTGTTCTTGG
>NW_006922470.1:127351-128903 GCF_000298275.1 Orycteropus afer afer
AAAAAAGATCAAAACAAAATGAAGAAAGCCTAAGGTTTATGTGGGATACCATCAAAAAGAATAACCTATGTATAACTGGAATTCCAGACAGGAAGAGAAAAATAAAAACACTGAAAAATTGTCCAAGATTTGTTGGAGGAGAACTTCCCTGATATGAAAGATGAGAATATATCCATTCTGGAAGTCCAATGAACCCCAAACAGGATAAACCCCCCAAAAAATCACCAAGACATATCAGCATCAAACTCAGCAAAACCAAAGACAAAGAAAGAATCTTGAAAGCAGCATGGGAAAAACAAAAAGTTACTTACAAAGCACAGCCAGTAAGAATAAGCTCTGATTTCTCAGCAGAAACCATGCAAGTGAGAAGGCAGTGAATGGGATGGCATATATTAAACCCTGAAAGACAAAAAAATTCAACCAAGAATCATATACACGGCAAAATTTTCCCTCAAATATGATAGTGAAATTAGGAGATTTTCAGATAAGCAGAAACAAAGAGAATTTGTTGAAACCAGAACAACCTTACAAGAGATACTAAAGGGCGTCCTTTGAACAGAGAACCAAAAATAGCAAACAACAACTAAACATTAATGCACAAGATGATATAACCCAGATACCACAGCTAACGGCATATCCAAAGTAAAATAAGCTTACAAGATTATAAGTGGAATGAGAGACTTCAATTGGCAAATGAGGACAACTACAAAACAAAAAGAGGGAAAAGACTGTGAAGTTACAGAACTTCTAAATGGTGAGGAAGTTAAGAGAGTTGCAAGATAGAATGGACTATTCTAATCTTGGGGAGAAAATTATAAATCACAGGATAACCTCAAAGAAAAATGATAAACCTACCTATCACAATAAAAAAGAGGACAAGCACAAATATTCAGCAAATACTAAAGCAACAGCATCAAAGGAAATGATAACATGATTCATAAACATAAAGAGCTCAGCACAAAAAATAATATGGAACAAGGAAACCAGGGACACCATGAAAAAACACATACAAAATGACAGCAACCAATTTATACTTGTCAATAATTACACTGAATGTTAATGAATTAAACACACCACTCAAGAGACGGAGATTACAGATTGGATAAGAAAACAAAACCCATCAATATGCTGTCTACAAGAGACACATCTTAGAGACAAAGACAAAAATAAACTAAAAACCAAAGGTTCGAAAAAGATACATCAAGCCAATGGCAATCATAAGAGAGTAGGAGTGGCAATATTAATTTCTGATCAAATTGAGTTTAACACAAAAACCACCATATGAGACAAGGAAGGACATTGTATAATGATTAAAGAATCAATTGAACAAGAAGATATAACCATAATAAATATCTGTGGACCCAATGAAAGAGCCTCAAAATATATAACAGGCTTTAAAAGAGTTGAAAAGTCAAATAGATGACTCCACAGTCATAGTGGGAGACTTTAATACACCACTTTCAATGAAAGATAGAACAACTGGAAAGAAACTCAACAAAGATGCAGAAGAGCTACACAATACAATCCACCAAGTTGACCTTATAGACATCTA
>NW_006922470.1:129247-130759 GCF_000298275.1 Orycteropus afer afer
AGGATAGGGAACACTGTTAGACAGGTAGAAATAAGTATTGATTTGGGTGAAGAAAACGGCAATGTACCAAATGTGAGTGATCTACATGGTGGCATTGAAGAAGAGGAAGACATAGAGAGGTACTTGGGAGGTACAGACAACAAAGATAAACCCTTTTGCACATACAGTACTGTGTTGTCAGTGAAAGCAAACATGGGTATATGGGTGGATAGATGGATGGACAGGCTGAACTATTAGGTATGTCTATGACGCAGGGAGTATACCCAAGACAATGTATAGGGTTGGCAGACAGTGGTCCTATAAATGTATTTGTATGATCTGAATTCTCAGGTGTATAGTAGAGCTGACAAGGGGCAACTTTGTAGTAACTTCTTGGTCATAGCCAGCTACCCAGAGGGACCGAATAGTTGAACCTGTGGACTTGGGACCATAGTTGCAGTGGACATCAGGTTTAATTGGCATAACATACTACACAAAATATTGTTCCAGTTCCTATTTTGGCGAGTAGCGATTAGGATCGTAAAAGCTTGCAAACAGCCATCTAGATGCAACAATGGGTCTTTCCTCGTCCAAAGTAAAGAAGAATGAAGAAAACCAAAGATTCATGGAAACAATTAGTCCTAGCAACTGGTACATTATGCGATCCTCAGCCTATACAATTATGACACCAGAACTACATGGTGCCTGGCTACCACTGTCAACCCGTTGGAGGGTGATCTATGTAGGAGATCCTGGAGAGAGAAGGAGAACAATGTGGTAAAAAACTCAAAATAATTTGGGAAAAAAAAAGGAGGGACCAGGTTTGTTGATGTGATAGAGCCTGGTGGTACCATTAAGATTCTGGCCCCTAGCTGTCCTTCAGGTCTGGAATTTAACCCATACCTGTGGCTTCCAGCCAAAAAAAAAGATAGGCATGTGAGTTGAACATTTACCTGAGGTAGATACACTCCTTGGAGAGAAAAATCATGGAAGAATAAGAGCCATTTATGCACAGCTCAAGGGACAGGAGTGAATGGAGTGATGGACACAGGGAGGAGGTAACTATTGGGAGGAAGAAGGAGGGTAGCTGTTGCATTGTGGTAAATTGTAGTCAATGTCATGAGACAAAGTGTATGTGAACTGCTGTATGGAAAGTGAATTTGCTCTGTCAATTTTCACCCAAATCACAATTAAAAAAAAAAAAAGAATACACAAAAGGGGAAAAAAAAAAAGTTAGGAGGCCGAATAAATGGTAGACTATCCTCCCGTTACTCACATGGGTATGTAATAAATGTATAATATAAAGATTATGAAGTTAATATGTCTAAAATCTTTAAATATTCAAAATGAATTAAAAAGAGATAATGTTACTGAGAAAAAAGGTGAATTATGCTCTTGGGAACATGCTAATCTATATCACCCATCCTAGTTAAAGTTGTGTATCAACTTCACTGGGCCCTGATTCTCAGTTGTATAGCAATTACAACATAGTCATCCCCAATGATGTGATCTGATATAATGCAATCATCTCCA
>NW_006922470.1:131428-132020 GCF_000298275.1 Orycteropus afer afer
TAGAGAACCCAGCTAAAGATACCACCCAATGAAACATAAGCGAGAATACCTATTTTTCAAAACTCTCAAAAAGTATAAGACCATTGTTTTGACTTTGTATAAGAAGTCAACATTTTTGCTGTTCTTTGTGAATTACTAGTATATATTGACTGCTAATCAGGAAGCTGGCAGTTCAAACCCACCAGCCACTCCTTAGAAGGCAGGTTGGGCAATCTATTTCCCTAGTGATACTGCCTCAGAAACCCAAGGAGGGGTCTTTATGAGTCAGGTCCGACTCGACAGCACATAACAACAACAAGAAGAAATAATATAGAACATATTTTATTTGGTTATAGTATTTATTCTTATAATCAAAAACAAATCGTATTAGAAAACCAGAAAATGGGATTCCTCATCTTTTGGTTATAAATAATTATTTTACTTGTGGTAATAAGAGCTCTGGTGGCATAGTGCCTAAGGTATTTGACTACTAACCAGAAGGCTAGCAGTTCAAATCTACCAGCTACTCCTTGGAAGGAAGATAGGTCAATCTATATCCATAGGCATCACTTCAGAAACCCAAGGAGGGGTCACTGTAAGTCAGATCTGACTC
>NW_006922470.1:167650-168851 GCF_000298275.1 Orycteropus afer afer
TTACATATATCCCCTTCAAAAGTTACGATTGCAGGCAATATGCACTTGCATTTTTATGAGGATCTGAAGGAGCCCCAGAGGAGCTATGGGTAAGCACTTGTTTGCTAATTGGAAGGTCAGTGGTTGGAAGCTACCAGTGACTGCACAGGAGAAAAGATCTGGCAATCTGCTTCTGTAAAGACTGTAGCCTGTTAAACACTATGGGGTGTTCTACTCTGTCCTGTAATATCTGCTCTGTCTGAATACAATCAATTGCAAAAAACAACAGCAATATGAAGATCTAAAACATGTAAGTAGATGGAGTGAGATTTGATGCCAGGCTTGACTTTGCTTGCTTACTTCCACAATCTTATGATGTTATATTCATTTCCATTTCACTTTCCAGGAAATCATCTGAATTGATTTAGGAAACTTGAAATCATGGACCCAGGAAACAACTCAAGAGTGACTGAATTTGTATTGCATGGTCTTTCAGGTTCTCGAGAGCTACAACTTTTCTATTTTGCATTTTTCACCCTTTTCTATTTATCCACATTGCTGGGAAATCTACTCATTGTGTTCACAGTTCTTTCTGAACCTGCACTCCACACCCCCATGTACTTCCTGCTCAGCCACCTCTCCTTCATTGATGCCTGTGTATGCACTTTTGCCACTCCCAAAATGATCGTTGACTTCCTCATGGAGCATAACACAATCTCCTTTGAAGGCTGCATGGCCCAGATATTATTTCTACATCTATTTGTTGGGGGTGAAATGGTGCTCCTTGTGTCCATGGCATATGACAGGTATATAGCCATATGTCGACCCCTGCATTACACAGCCATCATGAGTATACGCAAGTGCATGGGCTTTGTGCTGGGCTCCTGGTTTGTTGGGTTCCTGCACTCAGTAAGCCAGTTGGTCTTTGTAGTAAATCTTCCATTCTGTGGTCCGAATAATGTGGACAGTTTTTTCTGTGACCTTCCCTTGGTTATTAAACTGGCCTGTGCTGATACCTATATCCTTGAGATACTGATTCGTTTGAACAGTGATATACTGGGTCTATGCTGCTTTGTGCTGTTGTTCATGTCCTACACAGTCATCCTGGTCACCATGCAATGTCGATCGTCAACAGGCATGGCCAAGGCGCGGGCCACCCTGACTGCCTATGTCACTGTGGTGATCCTCCTCTTTAGGCCCAGCATCTTCATCTATGCCTGGC
>NW_006922470.1:170471-173159 GCF_000298275.1 Orycteropus afer afer
TTTGGATATGTCCATAGCTGTGGTTTCTGGGTTATGTCATCTTGTGTATCAATGGTCAGTTGTTGTTTGCTAGTTTTGATTCTCTGTTCAAAGGACACCCTTCAGTATCTCTTGTAAGGTTGGTCTGCTTTTAACAAATTCCCTTAGTTTCTGCTTATCTGAAAATCTCCTAATTTCACCATCAAATTTGACAGACAGTTTTGCTGGGTATATAATTCTTGGGAGCTCTGGTGGCATAGTGCCTAAAGTACTTTACTGCTAACCAGAAGGCTGGAGGTTCAAAACCCACTTCCAGACACTCCTTGGAAGGAAGATGGGGCAATCTACTTCCATAGTGATACTGCCTCAGAAACCCAAAGAGAGGTCACTATGAGTCAGGTCCGACTTAATGGCACATAACAACAACAACAACATACAATTCTTGGTTGAAAATTTTTCTCTTTTAGACTATTATATATGCCATTCCATTGCCTTCTTGTTTGCATAGTTTCTGTTGAGAAATCAGAGTTTATTCTTATTGGTTATCCTTTGTAAATCACTTTTTGTTTTTCCTGTGGTGTTTTCAGGATTCTTCCTTTGTCTTTTATTTTTATGAGTTTGATGATGATATGTCTTGGTGATTTTCTTTTGGGGTATATCTTGTTTGGGGTTTTCTGGACTTCCTGAATCAATATATTCTCATCTTTCATCATATCAGGGAAGTTCTCTTCCAACAAATCTTGGACAATTTTCTCAGTGGTTTTATTTTTCTTTTCCTGTTCTGGAATTCTAGTGACAGGTAGGTTATTCCTTTTGATGGTATCCCAAATGATCCTTAGGCTTTCTTCATTTTGTTTTGATCTTTTTTTCTGATTGATCCTTTTCCAGAGAAATATTCAGGTATTTGTCTTCAATCTCAGTAATACTGTCTTCCATTGTTTTAATTCTACTCCTTTGCCCTTTCAATGTATTATCTATTTCTGACAATTTAGGATTAATCTTCTGGATTTCTCTCTGTAGATTTTGTATCATTTTTATGTTTTCATTTATTTTTTCATTTTTTTCTTGTATGTTCTTCCAAAATTCTTCTAGGGATTTGTCTGTGTTTTCCCTGATCTGTTTCTCAGTACTTTGAAGATACCTAAATATAATTCTTTCAAATTCCTTTTCAGGGAGTTCTAATGCTGTTTCTTTCTCAGGGATATTTTCTGGGTCTGCATCCTGCTCCCTTGTTACTACCTCTTTATCTTGCTTCTTTGTGTGAACAGTGATGGTCTGTTGTCTCCAAGACAGTGTGACATTGTTGTATTTAGATCTCTGTTAACTGTTTGTGAAGAGCAGCTAAGGGTGAGTCAGGCTCTGTTTGGTGGTTGTTTATCATAGGCCCATTGGTGGAGAAGGAGCTGATGACTCTCACTCAGTAAGTGAAGTTGCAGGAGGTGTGGGTCTAGTTGTGTCGTATGGGGACTTTTGCTGTCTCCCCTTCAGTTAGGCCAAAATAACAATTGAATAACCATCAAAAAGTAAAAGCACATGGCCAAAAATCACACCATGCAATCACATAGGAACATTAGCCAAAAAAGAGAAAAGTGAAATAAGCAAAAACAAAACAAAATTAAAAAACCCGCAATATCTGGGAAGAGGGCAATAAGAGATAAAAGTAGGGAAGGAGAATAATGAAGAAAAAACTGGGAAAAATGCAGAAAGAAAAACAAGGAACAGGGTTACCCACAAGAAAGAAAAAAAAAAAGGAACTAGGAACAGGGCAAGGAAAGAAAGCTGAAAACTAGAACCTGGGAAGGGGAGAATAAAGAATGATAATAAAAAAGACAAAAGTAATAATAATAGTAGTAGTTTTAAAACAGACAAAAACAAACAAACAAAAAAAAAAAGAAAAAATAGATATCTGGACAGGGCATGGCAAGACACACAGGCTCCATCTGAGCACACAGACTTGGATGGAATTCCTGCTGGCCAAGAAGCTGAGTGAGAGTGAAGGATGGCCGTACCTCCATTCACCACAAGGGTGTGAGATATAGGAGTAACAAGGGGAATGTTGCACCTTTTCAGTATTCCATGTGTCTGGGATGTCTTTGTAGTTCCCAGCAAGCGAAGACCGTTCTTAAGTGTCTGAAATCTGGGAGAACGCTGTCACTTTAAATATCCAAAATGATCAAACCTCTTGTAAATATTCAAAATGGCTCACCCTTTAGACAAGCAAAAGTCCACAGCTCAGCCTGCCTTCCTCTTCGTTACTTCGCCTTTTATTCCACAGCCACCAGAGCAGTCCTCCATGCAGCCCCTGGCTAGCAGTGCTGATTTTTAGGTTAGTTCTTAGATCCTACCACCACTTGGAAATATCCAAGCTGTCTATGCTAACAGGATCACTGCCAGACTGCAGCTCTGTATGTCTCCTTTTTTGGTATTTTCGTGCAGATTCTTCTGTTAGTTGGAGTTTAGTCCACTTTTATATCTTTCCCTTCAAGGTTTAGGGGTCCAGAATTATCTTCTGTATCTGTGTTAATTGGTTCCACTTTTCTCTGTTGAAGAGAGTCTGTGCAGTCTTTCTGCCTATTCCACTATCTTCTCGGAACTGCCTCCAAATGTGAAATGTACCATATTTAACTCTGCAACAAACAACAAAACCTGAGCCTACAATGTTTGTTTGTCTCAGTGTATTAAATTGAAGTTCAGAATTTCCACTCAGAA
>NW_006922470.1:173379-178662 GCF_000298275.1 Orycteropus afer afer
ATATATATATATATATATACATACATATGTGTATATATATAGTTTATTTCAATAGCACTCATAAATATATTCCTTTGCTCTATATATTCTTTTACTGATCTACGTATCTTGCCATGTACTCTATACCACCTGGGATAGTTAAAGTTGTGTGTCAGCTTGGCTGCACTATGATTCTCAGTTATAATGTAGTCATCCCTCCTGACATGATATGATGTAATATAATGATAACCATGATGAAATCTGCTATTAGAAGCCAAACAGTGGAATGGGAATTTCCTTAGGGATGTGGCCTGATTCTAAAATATTTGAATGTTCTAGAAAAGCTGCTTTTTTTTTTTTTTCTTAATGTGGACTGTACATCTACCTTGACACCATTTGACCTGTGGTTCTTTAAACTTGAGCCAATGGCCTGCCATATTTCTTACTGATCTTGGGATTCATTGGCCTCCCCAGCCTGTGAGCCAGTAGCCTGCTTTGTTACCAGCCAACCTTGAATTCATCAACCTCCACAACCTGTGAGCTAGAAGTTTGTCATCTGACCTGCCAATCTTGATTTCATTAGTCCTTGCTACATAAGACAGGAGAAACCTCTACCCAGACATCTGACCCATGACCTTGGGACTTGCAAGTTTTACAACCTCATGAGCCATATTTTTGGGATAAATCTCTATCATCTCTTGGGAAATCAATCTATCATCTATCTCTTTCTTTCTTTTTATCTATCTATCTATCTATCTATCTATCTAGATTCAATGGTGTTGCTTCTCTAGAGAACCTAGCTCAAGACACCATGCAATGAAACATAAGTGAGAATACCTATTTTTCACAGCTCTCAATAAGCATAAGACCATTGTTTTGACTTTGTATAAGAAGTCAACATTTTCATTGTCCTTTGTGAATTACTTAGCATACATGAAATTATATGGGACATGTTTTCTTTGTTTTTATTACATTTATTTTATTTTATTTATTTTTTTGGTGATTTGGGTGACAGTCCACAGAGCAAATTCATTTTCCATACAGCAGTTCACATACACTTTGTTTCATGACATGGACTGAAATTTCCCACAGAGGAACAGCTCTCTTCCCACTTCCCCTCCACAGCCACCTATTCTCTGTGTCCTTTCCTCTCATTCACTCCTGCCCTCTGAGATGTCTCCCTGTGCATACACAGCCCTTCTATTCTCCCATGATTGTTCTCTCTGAGGAGATAAGGAGTGCATCTACCTAATGTAAGTGTTCAGCTCATATGCCTGTCTTTTGTTTGTTGATAGCTACAGGAGTTGGTTCCATTCCAGACCTGAAGGGCAGCTAGGGGCCATAGTCTCAGTGTTTCCATCAGGCTCTATCAGACCAACAATCCTGGTCCTTTTTTTAAAAATGATTTTGAGTTTTGTTCCACATTGTTCTCCCATTCTATCCAGGTTCTCCTACATATATTCTCCTCCAAGTGGTTTACAGTGGTAGCTGGGCACCATTTAGTTCTTCTGATCTCATAGTCATAGGCTGAGGATCACATGATCTACCAGTCCATTGGACTAATTGTTTCCATGCATCTTTGGTTTTCTTCATTCTTCTTTGTTCTAGACCAGGAGAGACCCATCATTGCATCTAGATGGACTCTTGCAAGCTTTTAACTTTATATCATTTATTCTTATAATTAAAAACAAACCCCATTACAAATCAAGAAATTAGGATTCCCCATCTTTTGTTTATAAAATAATTCTTATTTTACTTGTAATAAAACTATTCTTCAAAATAATTTTTTCCTTTTTCTATCAAATTAATATTTCTATGAAATTCATGCTTCTATGATTCCACTTGATAATATGAAAATGTATAAAATATTAAAGTAATGTAACATATTTATCTAATATTATTAAAACTTCAGAATAGCATTTAATTGCAAGTATTTTTTTTTTACCAGTCAGCATTTCCACTGATATCACTTAGTAATTTGAGACAATTATTTTGAACTTCTGTCTTCTAATGTTTGAAAGAGAAAGACATACTCCAAGTAAACTTTTGCTTTTGGAATGATGAAGGGGAAATGGTGGTGTGCAATAGGATTTAATACCCATTATACTCTAAATGAAGTTCAAATAACTTCTCTCCTTTATTACTTCATGGTTCTGCAACTTCTTGTTGACTCTTTCTGAAACAGAGTATTAAAATATATATATACCAGTGTATCATATGTTGATTACAATGATGAAACTCATATATAACCATCATTACAGGTAATATACTTCTGTGGTTATACCACCTCAGACCCAAGGATGGGTCACTCTATGCCGAATACAACTCAACAGCACGGAGTTTGGTTTTGTTTATATACTTTACAAGATCTCTGGTGGTGCAGTGGGTAAGACATTTGTCTGCTAACAAGGAGTTTGGTGGTTGAAACCCACCAGTTGATCTGTGAGAAGAAGATGAGGTAATCTAATTACATAAATATTTACAGCCTTGGAAATTCTATCAGGGTACCAGTGAGTCAGAATTGATCAGTGGCAGAGGGTTTGGATTTAGTTTTTTTATATAGTTTACAAATTATATCTTTATGTATTATCTCAGTTGATCCTCAGAATCTAGGTATAGATTAGAAGATTATGCTTCTATTCTGACAGTGTTGTCCTTCATATATTAGAGATCCTTCAGAAACAGTACCTATGAATTCTAGAAGCACTGTTTCAAACAAACAAACAGACAAAATTGTTCTCAGGGCATCTGAAAGAGTAAAAGCTTTCAGAGAATAATGATGGGAGGGATTTCACATATTCAAAATGATGGAAAGCCATTGGAGAGTAATATGGCCCTGCAAGAGTTTGAGGAGAATTAGACCTCTTGGATGTGAGTCCTTTAAAGCCTATTCCTTCTAAATAGCACAAGGAAAAGACTAAAAATATATCCTAATTGGCCTGGTCTATGGGTAGAAAAAAAGGTTACATTTTGAAGTGATAATCAAAGGATTGTTCATATATAATATCAATTTATACTCTCTGCACAGGCAGAGGAGCTTTAATCTGAAAATTCCACAAAAATTTAGCTAATTCCAGAGGTCAAAGAAATACTTGGGGCATTTAAAAAAATAAAGAAAAAAGCTACTGTGAGAGCCACACCCTTAACAATGGCAACACAGGACTTTGACATATGAAGTCCAACCAAATTTGGGTGCCAAATCAAACTAACAAAACACATGAGTAGCCTATCTACAAGGAACAAGAGTTAGCAGTAGAATAAATGGTAGACTAGCCTCCCTTCCCTATTTGAGTGTGCAATAAACGTTTAAAGCGAGTATGTCTGAAATGATTAAATATCCAAAATGAATAGAAAAGAAATAATGTTGTTATGAAATAGATCAAGTGAGTAATGCTCTTGAGAACATGGTGTTTTCTTTCTTCTGTATTCCTTCTGCTAAGTACCACTGAAACCATGAACATTTTCTATAAAGCAAATAAGATTCTAAGAAGTCTTCACTAAGAAGTAAAGAAGACTCAAGCAAGGGCCCGGTAGTAAGTTCCCTGAGTTTTCTTTTGCATTATATATATACTGGATTTGGAATGAAGCCAGTAATTCAGAAACACCAATGGGAGCAGGACAAAGAAGAAAGAGATTAGCAGTGGTATAGGGAGACCCAAAAATCACAAACACACTGCCATCGATGCAATTCTGACTCATAGCAGCTCCTTTAGGTTTCCAAGTTTGTAAATTTCCACTGCAAGTAGATTTCCCAGTCTTCCTTCCAAGATGGCTGGTGGGTTTCAACCACTTACCTTCTGTTAGCAGTCAAATGCCTTAGGCACAACGCCACCAGAGGGAGGGCAGAAAATGGAAGAGGAGGGAAGGGAAGGAAAGAAGAAAGAATGAAGGAAAGAAGGAAGGAAAGATGGAAGGACAGATGGATGGAAGGAAGACTTGCTTTTTCTATCCGTAGGACAAGGAAACAAGCCGCCTAGCAAGACATAAACTTTTAGACAGTAAGTACTTTATTCCAGGCAAACAGAGCCAAAAAAAAAAAAGGCTCAGCCTCACTGTCTTAGTTCTCTAGTGCTGCTATAACAGAAATATCAGAAGTCGATGGCCCTAGAAAAAAGCAATTTTTTCTTTTACAGTTAGGAGGTTAGAAGTGCAAATTCAGAGTGCCAGCTCAAAGGATGGGGTAAGGACCCTTGACCTTGGGCTTCAGCTCTGCCTGTTGTTCCAGGCCCACAAGAGTTGGAGGCATCCTAGAACTCAGGCAGCTGCTTGCTGCTGAGATTGATGAAATCAAGATCAGCAGATAAAAATGGCAAGATCAGCAGGCAACATGGTAGGCCACTGGTTCAAATCCAGGAATATGATGACGACTCAGCCAAATATAGAATCCAAATGTACCAAAAAGCTAGAGACCTTTCTCAAAGCTTTTCCATATATACTAGAATCAGGCCACACCTTGAAGATAGCTCCCTTTGACTATGTAGCAGTTCACAGTAGATTCCACCATGGAAGTGATTACAGTTTCATCATGAGGAATAACTTCATCCAGCTGACAAGCCATTCAAAATCATAGCCCAGCCAAGCTGACGCACAACCTTTACCACCATACTCACTCATGCCAGCAAAGACCAAGTAAGGATTTCAGACTTCTACTCTCCCTTCTTATATGGCCCAACTCCCCAACCAACCCATGCTGAGGTCAATTAGGCCAAGTAGAGACCAATGACTTCATTCACATGGAGTCAGTGGGGATCATATAGGTAGCAATAACAAACCATTCCTACTACTCCCAGTCAAGAAGATATCAGTGAACACTTAGCAGACATCCAGAACTCTCACTATCATCCAGCAATAGCAAGTAGCCTCCCTACTTGTGCATCAATGGAAGTAGAGTGGGAGACCTTACTTCTACCTCACTCTGATAGTAACAAGGCAGTCACTACCTATTCCTCTGCCAGAGCAATGTCAGGGAAAACAAACAAATAAATAAATAACCCAGCAAAACAGAAAGTCTAAATGAAGTCTGGTAAAAACAAAGAACCAGAAAAAAACTCATTGACATCTAGTGGATTCTGTCTAATAATGACCTTATAGGACAAAGTAGAATTGTCCCATAAGGTTTCTAAGGCTGTAAAACTTTTTGGGAACAGGCTGTCAATCTTTTTTCCCATGGAGCAGCTGGTCAGTTTGAAATGTTGTCTTTTGGTTATCAGGGAAATCTTTAACCACTATACCATCAGAGCTTCTTCAATGAAGTCCAGAGTACATAATTATCAAATTGTTCAGGTTTCATGGGGGAGAAAAAAA
>NW_006922470.1:183434-184593 GCF_000298275.1 Orycteropus afer afer
GGTATGAGGAGAACACATTTCTAATGTCACAATACCTCAGGTTATTGTGATGGAATTTCTGAAATAGAAAGAGGTGACAATTTTCTAACCCTCTTAGCAAGTCTAGATGGCAACCCAGCAATGGCTCATGTAAGTTTTAATACTTCTGTCACTTCAAATGCTCTCTGCAGACAACTATTTGAATATAATTCTCCTTTTCTTTTAATATTCTGTCAATGAGATTGAATTTGTCTCACCACGTTTAACTCCCTCTTGATATCCTGAGATCAGCTAATTCTTTCTGTGACCTTAAACCCCACGCCCACAAAGTACATCATCCTCTTCTGCAGACTCAGCCGCTGTGCTCTCTGAGTTTGTTCTCTTGTTGTATGACACAGAGTGTGATTCCACTGTGATTGGCAGGGTATTAGTTTAAGTTGCTTCTTTACACATTCATGCACATATATGTCTTTGGTTGTTACCTTGACCTCTGTGCAGATAAACAGGGAAACATACTACTTTGATACATTTAGGAAAAAATTTACACAATGAAAATTCTAGCTTTGTCATTGTTTTTGTCATACTATGAGGTCAATGATTTTATTTCACTTTGATTCTGTAAAATGAGAATAAAGCTATACTTGAAGTGTTACTTCAGGTGAGCATTCTAGATTATATGTATATATATTTACATATACTAATTTTTATATGATATATATATATACATTATCTAGCAGTATTTAATCTAATTACATATAGGTATATAAGCATAAGGCTGGCAGTTCAAACCCACAAGCCACTCCTCGGAAGAAAGGTTGGGCAATCTACTTCCACAATGATACTGCCTCAGAAACACAAAGAGGGGTCACTATGAGTCGGATCTGACTCAACGGCAGTGAGATATAAGCATATATTTGGTACGTAGTTATATGCACTTCAGTGTACCTTTATATATATCTCCATATATCTTTATATTTACATACATTTGTATGTGTGTGTATGTGTATATGCATATATAAAATTGTACAATATTCTTTGTAGAATTGCTAGCACATGAGTACACAAGAAATGGTGACTATCAATATCTCAAACAAAAATTATAGATACACATATAACAATGTAAATATAGTCTATACTTAATAGCATCTAGGTTTTTATGTGAGCAAATGTTTTTGTAAAC
>NW_006922470.1:185263-188404 GCF_000298275.1 Orycteropus afer afer
TTTTTTTGAAATTTTTTAGGTTCTGTTGATCAAAATATCCAGTAAGTCACTTATGATTCACTCACACTTCAGATTGGGTTCTTTTGTCTATAAAAAAAAGCAAGGAGCCCTGGTGGCACAGCGGTTAAGAGCTCAGCTGCTAGTCAAATGGTCAGTAGTTGGAAACCACCAGCCACTGCATGAGAGAGAGGTGAAGCAGTCTGCTTCTTTAAAGACTGTAGCTTTGAAAACATGGGGTAGCTCTACTTTGTTTTACAGGTCACTTGAGAACTGTCTCAAGGTCAGCGGGTTTTTATAAACAAGGACAGAATGATAATAAAACACTTTGTATTTCATCAGTCATCATTTTGCCAACTAAAACTTCATTGCATTCATCTATGTATGTATATAGTCATTCATATGACTATTTATGAATATATTAATTAATTTTGGAACTATTTTTTGAGTTTTATAAGTAGAGCCTTTGTGAGACACAGGTTTAACTGTGGTAAGGAAAAACAAAAATGAAAACAAAAAAAATTAGTTCCTTCCTTCCTGGAACATGGAATCAAATTCATTCACCTAATCTCAGGGTCCTGGAAGCTGAGGTTCATGTGGGCCATTAGTCCTTTAGACTAATTGTTTCAATGAGTCTGTGATGTTTCACTCTTATGCTCCACAGGGGGAGAGATCAGTGGTTGCAGGTCAAATGGTCCTTCACAGGCTTTTCAGATTCCAGTTGCTGCTCACAAAAATAGGTTGTGCAACATTTTCTTTGTGGACTATGTTGTGCCAATTGACCTTGATGTCCCCTAGACTATAGTCCTGAGCCCCAGGCCCAGCTACACAATCATGAAGGAATATCATTAGTTTTGGTTAAGAAGTTTTCATATCTTTGCCTCCTGCATGTTCAACTATGTTTATGGATAACATTTTCAGCACATGTAAGGACAAATGTAGAAATATCCTCTGTGAAACCTGTATATTTTCATGGGTATAATCCCATCCTCCTCCCACATCTATTCAGTTTGCTTGAACAAGAATGTATCCAATCATACAACCTGAATACCACTAACTGAAACTCTGAAAGAGATCTTACTAGAAGGTCCTCAATCTAGTGAAAAATGTGGAACAAAGCTCAAAATCATAAAAAAAAAAAAAAAAAAAATAGAAAAGATCATGCTTAGTGGATGGATAGAGACTATAGAATTCCCGAGACTATGGCCCTTAATGGGAGCTCTGGTAGAAAAGTGCCTAAGACACTTGACTGCTAACCAGATGGCTGGTGGTTCAAACCAACCAGCCACTCCTGGGAAGGAAGATTGGGCAATCTACTTCCGTAGTAATACTGCCTCGGAAACCCAAGGAGGGGTCGTTATGTGTCGGGTCCGACTCAATGGCACATAACAACAACAACAACATGGCCCTTCAGGCCTGGAACTGAACTCATCCCTATGCCTCATACTTCAGCCAAATAATAGACAGGTCTATAAGGTGAACAATACCACTAAGGAGGTACACACTCCTTGGAACGATCAGCCACTGGAGATCAAAGGGCAGCATTTGTCCAAGGACAATGTTCAGAAGCCAAGAAGGGTGAGAATAAAAAGAGGAATGTGAACTGGAAACGAAGGGAGGAAGAGGGATGATTGTTGTTACATTGTGGGGGTTACAATTAAGGACACCAAACAAAATGTTTATGAATTGTGGAATGTAAAATTAATTTGCTCTGTAAACCTTCATCCAAATTACAAAAAGTTGAAAAAAAAATATTATGGGTTTATAATTTCATCTTCCTTAATTTATAATAAGCAGTAACTAAATGAACAGTAAAAGAAATTTTTTTAAAGAATATTATCATGAATAAATTGTTCTTCAGGCTTCCTTAGTATATCTTAGAGTGCCCTCTGATCAGTGGTTCTATCATTTATATGATGTAACATCTTTCTCTGGTAATTCCTTATGGTAAGGCCTGGGTCATTTTAGGAGATTTAAGATACAATGAGGCTAATTACAGAGCTCTGGTGGTGTAGTGCCTAAGGCATTTGACTGCTAACCGTAGTACTGGCGGTTCAAATCCACCACCCACTCCATGGAAGGAAGACTGGGAAGTCTACTGCTATAACATTCACCTCAGAACCCCAAAGCGGTTGGCTATGAATCGGCATCGACTCAATGGCAATGGGTTTGGCTTTTTGGTTTAGTCTGCTGCTAAGCAAAAGTATAAGCTACAGGAAACATTTGGAAATTTTGTGGAGTAATTTCAGAGGTATGCTGAAAACCTCATTCTTATCTTCATTGAACACTTAGCTGGTACTAGGGAATTTCATCTCCCTTAAAATAAGACTTTGATAACCATAGAATTGACGTGCTTCACACCAACACCAGCCAACACTGGCAATCCCAATAAAGGTGGCATTCGAAGATGTAATTCCTCAAATTTTCACTATCAAGAAATTACTCAATACTTTCCCCCAGCCACTGTTGTTTAAAAAGTTTAAAATTTATAAGGCTTTCATGAATTTTTTTTAATAATAAACATACACTGGTTGACAAATGCTCTTTATAGTGGATAAGAAAGCAAAACCCATTTGTGAAAAATTACAAAATATGAATTCATTAAAATATTTTAAACAATTTTATGGAAAATTTGACAAAAATAAAATTAAAAGGCAAAGAGTAAACTAAAATGTTAGTGCGATATCTGTAAAAAGGAATAATGCCTTAATAATAAAGTATCTCTAAAACAGAAAATAGTATTAAGGATCCAATAAAATAATGGTCAGAGGACATAGATAGCAATTGTATAGAAACCTCAATCAGATACATTTTCATGTAGCAAATAAGAATAAGTAAAGATAAAAAGTGTAACAAACTTGCCAAGAAAGGGAGAGGTGTAGAATGAGTATGCTCATATATCAAATTAGTGAGATGAGTTTTGGTGTAATGAACAGAAAATTTTTGAAGTGTATACTTATAATGATACATCTTAAATAAGTAATTATGTAAACATGAATTTTTAGCTAAAATATGATTATTATACAATAGAGAAAATTATAAACATCGATATAACAAAATATCAAAAATATTCTTTGAAAGCTGTCATAAAAATTCTCTACTGGCATGAAAAATATGATGATTTTTGAGGGGTGGGTGATGAAA
>NW_006922470.1:189414-194578 GCF_000298275.1 Orycteropus afer afer
TCCTTGATTAAAAAGATAATACATGGTCTTTGTAGAAAAACAAATATGTCAGAAAATGCAATGTATAAAGAATAAAATGATTCTCACCCAGAGATAACCACTGTTAACACTGGCTAGTTCTGTAAAACGTTTTCTATGTACATAGACACTTGTCATCACAGTAAAAAGAGACCTTTATGGAGGTGATTTTAGAAAATTATGCTTTTCTTTAATTCCAAGTAAAGAAACAGAACTCTGGACAGGTTACAATGTTTACTTTGTCTGATTGCAGGTATTACTAGATGTTTGGAGAAAGGAATGATGACCTTGGAATGAAAAATGGAACAGATAAAAGGGGAGAAATTATCTGACTTCAACAAAGCAAGGTAGATACAGAAGGAACTAAAGATAGACATTTTCATCTTGACAATTTTGCCCAAAGTGAAGAAGAATTTTTGTTGCTGTTGTTTGCTGTTGAATCAGTTTCCACTCATGGAAACCCCATGTGTGCAGAGTAGAACTGTTCCATAGGGCTTCCAGGGTCATGACCTTTTGGAAGCCGATCTTCAGGCCTGTTTTCTGAGGAGCTTCTAGGTGGGTTCAAACTGCTGACCTTTCAGCTAGTAGTCAGGTGCTTCCCGGGCACCTACGGAAAGCATTTTGCTGCACCACGGTGACTTCTTGTCTTCTCTTTCAGAAACAAAGTGCTACATGAAATAGCTTACCTCTTTCCCAATTCAAGTTCTCCTTTGAAATATCTCTCCAGAAAATGAGTCACTTCCATTTCTTCATCAATAGAATCCAACATTGGGTTCATATATGTTTCCCAGCTGGTGAGTCATTGGAATGTCAGAAATATATTAATAGTTTTCTTGATATTTATGAAATGTTCTATTTTAACTTAATTCTATTCTATATTGTATGTAATATTTTAGTGTAGTAATATATGTATATACTTTATAGGCAAATGAATATACCTGATCATAACCTTTCTGCTATTGGAGGAGTGCAATGAAAAAAATTTGAAGATCGTATTTCTAAAGGTAAGGTGCTTATACCGTTGAATGCACGTATTATTTATTCTTGCATCCTGTTTAGCTTCCACTTAATGATCTTAGTAATTTAATTTTCATATTAAGTACAACTTGAAAATTTACCGAAACAGAACTGCTTTTACTTCTTTGACATAAATCTGAGGCTTGTAAGAAGCAAATTTTTCTAGAGTTTTCTCCAAAAAGGCACAGTTATAATCATTAGCCTGTAAAATAAAAACACTTCTTTTCATCTATATGAAACTAAAAATACATTCTTGTTTATTGAACACAATCTATGAACAATGTTTTCTGAAAAAATAAAAAATGTCCCTCAGAAATATAAAATGTGTTTATGTAAATCATAGAGACCATTCATCCTATTAGTAAATATTTATAATTTTTGTACTTCCTACTGAGGATTCCATATGAAATTCACTTAAATTTAGAATTACTTGGTAGAAGGGCCATCATGACTTTACAAATCATCTAAATTAAGAATTTTTAATAAAAAAATAAAGATATGATACTATAATATTAACTAAAAGATTGAATAAAAATAGCTGTCACTGAAGTGTATGAAATATCTTGTTTTATTAAATAAGATTCACACCTACCATATAAAACTTCATATAGAAATATTTTTATCATAGATGAAGAAAAGGCATAGTACCTAATATCTATTGAACTGGTCCTATAGACCAAGCACTATTTTCAATCTTTCACTTTTTATAACACTTAATTCTTACAACAATCCCATGAGGTATCTATCATTATTCCCCCAATTTACAGATGCAAAGGCTGAGGCAAAGAGAGCTTAAAGAATTTGCCCAAGGTTACTCTGCTAGGAATTATAAGAGAAACCATTTCCAACTTTGATAGCAGTCTAGTTTCATTGTCCTATTTATTAGGAATTTTATTTATTAAGAATATATTTAATTTATTTATTTATTAGGAATTTAATTAATTTATTAGGAATTTAAAGAGGTGGAAACCAAAAATATCAAGTCAATCTTGACCCATAGCAACCCCCATTGGGTTTCCAAAGAGGTAATTCTTTAGGGACATAGATTACCCAGTTTTCCTTCCATGGAGTGGCTGGTGTGTTTGAACCACCAACCTTCTGGTTAACAGTCAAACACCAAAGGCACTATGTCACCAGAACTCCTCAAACAGGTGGAATAAAGGAATAAAACATTTATTTCTAGAATTTAGCTTTCATGCTACAGCAGAGATGAAAGTCATGGGATATACAGTCACGTCAAAAGTTATGATTGCAAACAATATTAGTTTGCATCCTTATGAACATCTAAAGCAGCCAAAATGGAGCTGATTAAACACTGGCCAGCTAACTTAAAGGTCAGTGATTTGAACCTACTAGTGATTCCACAGGAGAAAACACCTAGCAGTTGGCATTTGCAATGGTTATTGCCTATTAAAACTTATAGGGCAATTTTACTATGTCCTAAAAGGACCATTTAGTCCGACTATACTCAAAAGAATAAATCAACAGCCTTGTGAAGATCTAAAGCATATAAGTATACAGAGTTAGATTGGATGCCAGGCTAGGTGTTGCTTGCTTTCTCCCACAATCCTATGATGTCATTTCCATTTCACTTTACAGGAAACTTTCTGATCTAAAATAGGAAATTTGAAAACATGGACCAAGGAAACAACTCAAGGGTGACTGAATTTGCGTTGCACGGTCTTTCAGGTCCTCGAGAGCTACAACTTTTCTACTTTGTATTTTTCACACTTTTCTACTCATCCATTTTGCTGGGAAACCTCCTCATTGTGCTCATAGTCCTCTCTGAACCTGCGCTCCACACCCCGATGTACTTCTTGCTCAGCAACCTCTCCCTCATTGATGCCTGTCTATCCACTTTTGCCACTCCCAAAATGATATTTGACTTCCTTGTGGAGCATAGCACCATCTCTTTTGAGGGTTGCATGGCCCAGATCTTCTTTGTTCATATCTTTGGTGGTGGAGAAATGACGCTCCTTGTGGCCATGGCATATGACAGGTATGTAGCCGTATGTCGACCCCTGCATTATACCGCCATCATGAGTATACGGAAATGTACAGTTTTGGTGGTGGGCTCCTGGCTTATTGCATTTCTGCACTCAGCAAGCCAGCTAGTCTTTATAGTAAATCTTCCATTCTGTGGCCCAAATAATGTAGACAGCTTTTTCTGTGACCCTCCCTTGGTGATTAAACTTGCCTGCACTGATACTTATATCCTTGAGATGCTGATTCGTTTAAACACTGATATACTTGGTACATGCTGCTTTGTGCTATTGTTCATCTCCTACACAATCATCCTGGTCACCGTGCGACGTCGATCGTCAGCAGGCATGGCCAAGGCCCGGGCCACACTGACTGCTCATATCACTGTGGTGATCCTCTTCTTTGGGCCCAGCATCTTCATCTATGCCTGGCCTTTCCACAACTCCACAGGGGATAAGATACTCTCAATATTCTATGCTATTTTTACCCCCTTCTTAAACCCCATCATTTATACATTAAGAAACAAGGAGGTAATATCAGCAATGAAGAAACTGAGGAGGCAAAAGTAAGTTCCTAACAATTTCTTGGTCCCTTGTGATAATGAGAACCGTAATAAAGGTACCCACTGATATTCTTTTCTTAGCAAAATATTTAAATATGAACTAAGAAATTAAATAGACTGAGATAATTCTTGTGCATATAGGAATTATTTTTCTTAAAATGTGAATTCTCACTATAAATAATATTGACTTGAGAAAAATAGTCATAGCTTTGGTGAACTCATTACTAAACTCAGAAAGCAAATAGATTCATGTACATAGCCCATAAATAATAGTTCTTTGATGCAGTGTATTAAATTGAAGTTCAGAGTGTCAGCTCAAAATCAGTGGTTCAATAACTACACACAAAAATGGATATCTGTGTACTTTAACAGAAGATTTATTCAACAGCACTGCTAAATATATGACTTTACTCTGTATATTTTTTTACTGATCTCTAGGTGCTGCCATCTAATCTATACCTCTTGTGATAATTAAGGCTGTATGTCAACTAGTTAGGGCCATAATTCTCAGTGGTTTAGCAGTTATAATGTAGTCATCTCCCATGTTGTGATTGCTCTAATGTAACTACCTCCATGATGATATCTGCTATGACTAGGCAAACTGTGGAAAGGGAATTTTCTTAGGTCTATGGTCTTCTTCCAATATACATGGATATTCTGGAACAGCTCTCTGACATTTGCTCAATGTGGATCGGGCATGTGGCTCATCATCATTAGGCCTCTGCTTCTTTGGACTTGAGCCAATGGACTGCCACATTGAGTGCTGACCTTGGGATTCATTACAGACTATGCAGCCTGTGAGCCTGCAGCCTGCCATGTTATCTGCCAACCTTGAAATTGTCAGCCTCCGGAGTCTGTGATGTAGCAGCTTGCCATCTGACCTGCCAATCATGGGTTCATCAATTTCTGCTACTATGTGAGACAGGAGAATCCTCCATCCTGGCATCTGACCCATGACCTCGAGACTTGCAAGTTTACAATCTCATGAACCATTTCTATGAGACAAATTTCTTTATATCTGTCTATCTATATACACGTAAAAATTTTGCTGTTTTTTCTATGTACAGAACACAGCCTAAGACACCACTCAATAAAATATAAGTAACAATACCTACTTTTCAAAAGTCTCAACAAGTATAAAATCACTGTTTTGACTTTTTATAAGAAATTTACATTTTCTTTTTTTTAAAATTAATTAATTTATTTATTTATTTTATTTGGGTGAAGATTTACAGAGCAAATTCACTTTCCATACAGCAGTTCACATTTACTTTGTCTCATGTCACTGACCACAGTTTACCACAATGCAACAGCTCCCCTCCCACTTCCTCCCCATAGTTTCCTCTTCCCAATGACCATCCCTCCATACTCTCCTGAGCCCTCAGCTGTCTCCCGGTGCATATGCAGCCCTTCCTTCTCCCATGATTATTCTCTCCAGGGCGTGTGTCTACTTGAGGTAAATGTTTAACTCATGCCTGTACATTGTTTGGTTGGCAACCACAGGTGTGGGTTCAATTCCAGACCTGAAGGGCAGCTAGGGGCCATAGTCTCAGTGGTTCCACCAGGCTCTATTGGACCAGCAAA